>NC_049991.1:647593-675626 GCF_000003815.2 Branchiostoma floridae | reverse complement strand
TGTGTTTTGTAAAACAATATGATACTCACTAAACCCATGCATTCCCTATAGGCACAGACACTTTGTTTATCGTGCATATTTTCAGAATAATTGAGGATCGCTAAGCACACCGAGAAGGTAAATTTTTCATAAGATAGCAAAGAAAAAAATAACAAGACGAGATTTCTTAGCAATCCTGAAATTAGTTTTGTAATCTTACCTGAAGGTTTTGCATTGTATTCAGCCATAGGATTAATTCAATCAGAGGTTACTTGGGGAGTTTAGTAGAAGACTGAATGCTTTTGAGGAACGTGGAGGAATTGGGTACTTTATCGTATAATGTAAAGTAGTATGCAGTTATCACTTTCTAAAATTAATATCTATCGGAAAATAACACTCCCGTGTGGAGTGGAATGCCCCTTTAAGTCTTTGTGTTTGTGTGTTCCCATCTATAAATCAAGAGCCTTTTGATGGGCTTGTTTGAATTTTTGCATGTTGGTAGTTAGTGAGGTCCTGATTAAACATGGCAACTTTGGGCACCATAGCAGCATCTTCAGGTACTGCAGAATTGTAGATTGACACCCCCATCTTGAAGGAGTGTGTCTTGAAGGTGTTCAATCAGTTGTTGTTTGCACAATGGTAGCCTGTGTTACACAACCTGTAGCCAATGGTAACCTGTGGCCAATTACCTACTCTCCAAGCAGAATTTAGGCACTGACTTCCCTTAGTTACTGCCTAGTGTTAATAAGTAAACAACTACCAGTCCTGTATTTATAGTAATATTTAGCTATCCTAAGCATACTTAAGATTTATCTAATTGTAGCATATTTCCCCTGTGTAGGTGAAGGAGTCTTGGCAAATGGACACTAAAGAAAAGTTAGAGGCCTCAGACAAAGTCAAGGCCAAGGGTACCACATTTTTCAAGGTTAGTATTTGTTAGTTAACATGTGGCTGCTCAGATAATTGGATGGGCGTCTCTGGCCACCCGTAGCTAACACACACTACCAGGCACTAGTCGGCAGGTTTGACCACCCATAGCTAACACACACTACCAGGCACTGGTCAGAAGGTTTGACCACCCATAGCTAACACACACTACCAGGCACTAGTCAGCAGGTTTGACCACCCATAGCTAACACACACTACCAGGCACTAGTCAGCAGGTTTGACCACCCATAGCTAACACACACTACCAGGCACTGGTCAGCAGGTTTGACCACCCATAGCTAGCACACACTACCAGGCACTAGTCAGCAGGTTTGACCACCCATAGCTAACACACACTACCAGGCACTAGTCGGCAGGTTTGACCACCCATAGCTAGCACACTACCTGGCACTAGTCAGCAGGTTTGACCACCCATAGCTAACACACACTACCAGGCACTAGTCAGCAGGTTTGACCACCCATAGCTAACACACACTACCAGGCACTGGTCAGAAGGTTTGACCACACATATCTAACACACACTACCAGGCTCTAGTCAGCAGGTTTGACCACCCATAGCTAACACACACTACCTGGCACTAGTCAGCAGGTTTGACCACCCATAGCTAACACACACTACCAGGCACTAGTCAGCAGGTTTGACCACCCATAGCTAACACACACTACCAGGCACTGGTCAGAAGGTTTGACCACCCATAGCTAACACACACTACCAGGGCACTAGGTCAGCAGGGTTTGACCACCCATAGCTAACATACACTACCAGGCACTAGTCAGCAGGTTTGACCACCCATAGCTAACACACACTACCTGGCACTAGTCAGCAGATTTGACCACCCATAGCTAACACACACTACCAGGCACTAGTCAGCAGGTTTGACCACCCATAGCTAGCACACTACCTGGCACTAGTCAGCAGGTTTGACCACCCATAGCTAACACACACTACCAGGCACTAGTCAGCAGGTTTGACCACCCATAGCTAGCACACTACCTGGCACTAGTCAGCAGGTTTGACCACCCATAGCTAACACACACTACCAGGCACTAGTCAGCAGATTTGACCACCCATAGCTAGCACACACTACCAGGCACTAGTCAGCAGGTTTGACCACCCATAGCTAGCACACACTACCAGGCACTAGTCAGCAGGTTTGACCACCCATAGCTAACACACACTACCAGGCACTAGTCAGCAGATTTGACCACCCATAGCTAACACACACTACCAGGCACTAGTCAGCAGATTTGACCACCCATAGCTAGCACACACTACCAGGCACTAGTCAGCAGGTTTGACCACCCATAGCTAACACACACTACCGGGCACTAGTCAGCAGGTTTGACCACCCATAGCTAACACACACTACCAGGCACTAGTCAGGAGGTTTGACAAAGGGGACAGCTGTCAATCATGTGGATACGCCATCAGAATCCTGTCCACCTGGCAAATGGGCTGGCTTTGGCTTGTCACATATTCTATGTTGCTCATAATAATCCCTACCATTGGACTTCTGGGAAGATCAGCTAATTATGAGTTATCCAGTATGATAAAGGATGTACATTCATTCTTTCATTCATGTTTTACTCACTCCCAGAAATGAACAAAACAAGTCTTTTCAATTCCCTTTTATTTGTTTTCTAAGTGACAGAAATCAAACTGTATCATCAACCAAATCAGTCCCAATCTTGAGTGTTGCAGAAGGTAGAAAGTATTGCTGCACACCACCCAGGTTTTTCGTTTATACAAGATACAATGACAATACACTAGGAAAGGTCATTGTCGTGTTGCTTCCCATATCAGAGATGTATTCCTTAAATGTTTGAGTTCTCCACCTCTGTGTGCAGGGAGGGAAGTACAAGGAGGCTCTGACTCAGTACAAGAAGATTCTGGACTACCTGGAGTTTGATGCTGACCGGATTGAAGATGATGAGGAGAAGACTCGTGCAGGACAGCTGATGCTGGCAGCTCATCTCAACCTGGCCATGTGTTACCTCAAGACAGGAGAGCCATATGAGGTCATCGACCACTGTAGTAAGGTTAGTTCCTCTTTACACCTAACTGTAACATGAAAAGTTTAAAACGTGTGAAAGATTTTATCAAATTGGAAATGCTGATTGTTTAGGACCAAATGATAATCAGCAACAACTTGTATATTCCATAGGCTCTTGTGAAGGACCCTAACAACGAAAAGGCTTATTTCCGCCGAGGACAAGCTAGATTTACCATCCGGGACTATGAAGAAGCCAAAAGTGACTTTAATGCAGTTCTGAAGATTGATCCCAATAACAAGGTTGGTACCGCTAGCTTATGTTCATTGAGCATTATTTTTACACTGCCAAACTCTTGTTTCCTAGGCTAATGCTTTGGCTTGTTACTGTTAGTCATTCGAAAGTTGTCTCAGGGTCTTTTAGAAGAAACAAACTTTACATGTAACAAAGGTGATAATTCTTTTCATGCTCTCCTTGAGAAGAAAGAAGGTAGAAAGTCGTACAGGGCATTGCTGAGGTTTTTGTTTACTTTTTATGTGTAGGTCACTGACCTTATTCCACATCATTTCAGTTTTCCATAAAAGTTTGGCAAACTTTTCTGGTCTGACGCAGTTTTTATTACAGTTTTGTTTGTTTGGGGCACACACCACTTATGCCTGCCAGGCACCTAATGCAGGCATAAGATGTAAGAAAAAGGCTGTCCAAAGTCACCTACCTAAGGTTTAGTTGGTGAAAAACTCACATTGGCAGGGAAGTCTGACTTCTAAAGAGTGCATATGGCGATTTTGAAAACATTTGGTTCGGCGCAACGCGCCCCCACAAACAGAATAAGAAACTCTGGTGACCTTTGACCTCCCTGATAACACCCAAACTATACTTACTCTAGACTGTCAACAACACTGAAAACATGGTAGAAAGCCCATTTTTGTCCCAAAATAAAATAGCCAGAACCCCTACCTATAATTTTCAGCTCCAAAATGCCAACATTTCCCAACAGAAAGGCCTCTTACACTTACTTTTGCAAGCCATCTTCAATGGCATCAAAATGCTATTTTTGCGCATGTCTGTAATGGTGACCTTTCACCTTTGTTTCCTTCCTTCATTTGAGAATATTATGCTGTCAATTCCTAGGTAATATCCCAGCAGCAATGAAAGGTTGTTAGGTTGCTGTGAAGATTCATTGAAGATTTTTAGTTCTGAGTTCAGCACTGTCATGTTATCTGTAGGCTGCCAAGAATCAGGTGACAACCATTCTTCAGCAACAAAAGAAGGAGAGGGAACGAGAGAAGAAACTGTATGGGAACATGTTTGAGAAGATGGCTGCTCTGGATAGTGAGGCGGTAAGGATAGCTTTGCTCTTCTTTTTTCTTTTACTCTAACGGCAAAGAACCTTTATCTGACGCAGTCATAATCTGACACTTTTCAGAACCCATCTGTCAGTCAAAAATTACCTCTGGTATGCAAATTCTTTTGAGTGCTTTACAAAACCAGTGACGTATACAACTTAGTTTGAGCTCACAAAGATCACACATGGCAGCAATAAGTTGATCAATCTTGTGGTATGTTTTCATGTTGTTAATCAAGTCATGGGACGGGGGCAGCAAGGGTTTTCGGAAAATCCTGTCCAGTTCGGATAGCGGAAAACTCTGTCCAGTCTGAAAAGAGGGTCTGCATGGGGGTATATGCTGTAAGCTACTAAGTCAGAAAACAACATTTTATGGCTATGCACAGAAACAACAACTTATAGTGTGACACAATGGCAAGATTGTCCATCATTGTCACTTCTGTGCATCACATAAAGAATTACCTTCAGAAATCTACTCTTTGAGACTTAACATGCAATTAGCCTTAGGCATGATTTTGCAAATAAAACACAAATTATTTTTAAAAAGATACGTAGTTCTATATATATAGCTCACAACTAGCCTGGATACCAGACCCCTACCTCAAAAATATCTATCGTGCTGGTAAACAGGCTAGCTCACAACTTGTACTAGGGTTTGAAGAATGCAGTCTCGGCTTTACTGCAGTGCTTTGTAAAATATGGGAAATGGTATAACATTGTGTACTAAAAGTCGTTTTGATGTTGAAACCTTTCGCTGTCATTCTATTCTACATAAACTAGGAGTTAAACAGACCAGCTCTCAAAATAAATGCTGCACACAAATCATTTAAAGAAAACCTTTCAAAACCTGTCTTTTTGTTGTATTTAACAACCGGAAATTGACAAATAATGAGTGTAATTCTCTCCCCCTCATGTCCCACCAGACTAATGTTAATTGGGTACTTTGCATTTGACAGAACTGATTTCGTGTGCATGCTGCACCTTTGGGTCACTCATGATGCTGCCGATTCTATATTCTAATAGTAATGTGCATCACTTTATGTGTTAAGCGCCGCCTGAAGATAGTTTTAAGCTTTACCAGGAACTCCTATTCAGACCCTCTTTCCAGACTGGACAGGGTTTTCCGCCCCATCTGTCTGGACTGGACAGGGTTTCTGTATGGATTGCAATATCACTATGGAAATAATGTATTTAACTTAACATTTGTTTGCAGGACAATAAAGACAGACATGGTGACAAATCCAGCAAACTAGAGGAGAGAAAGACAGATGGGGTGGAGACTGATACCACAGATAACAACCAATCATCTGCAGGAGATGCATGATGTAATCTGACTAAATGTACTGTACATGTGTAGGACAATCCTGTTACTGGAGTTATTTAATGTTTGCAGCATACAAATGTAGTGCTTAGCCTACCAATTATCCTGCACCACCAGGTATCGTCCCATTTGGTTCATCTTTCTCCACATGTCCAGGTCTGCTTATAGTACATGTAGCTGAGAAACATTTCTCTGTTATCTAAAGTGTCTATGGTGATTAGAGATTAGAAACTATTGCTAGTTTTAGGAAGGTTTGATATCACATCACATGTAAAAACATTAAAATTTCACACTGCTCAGTGTTGCTGAAATGGACCGTACAACTGCTTCAATTGCATCAAGCAAGATGTGGAACAAACATACATAGTGACTTTACTAACTCTTAGTCTGTCTGATATTATTTTTCTGATCTATGTACATATTCTTGTACATGTATATCAACAATTTTTTTTTCTATGATAGCCTCGGAATACATGTAACTGTTACAGTCACGATTGTGCATAACGTGCAGTTAAGTATATAATGTATTGCTTAGATTACTGCATGCATGACACTGTGTAAAAAGATATGCCTCAGGCCATATAACCAGCAACTGTTGTTTATTTTTTTTAATACAAAATCTTAATTTTGACTTAATTTCACCACCACTTCCTTCAAAATAAAGTTGATTATGAAAATGTCAGTGTGGGATGTTTTCCTAACATTCTGATGATAATTCTTAAATCAAAGTTCATAGCAGTATGTGCCTCAAACCCACCCATCAAAATACATTTTGAAGCTGGAAGCATGACTGTTATCCTCTTCATCCCATGTGGGACATAAGGCTGTGATAAGTTTCCTCCACTGGGGTCTGTTCTGTTCTAGGGACAGCAGCATTCCAGGGGATCCCAATGGCCACTACATGTAGGTCTTAAGCCACAGCACATCTATATGTAGTTTTTAGGACACCCCGTTCCTCATCCCCTCGGGGGCCCAACGTAGAGCAACTTTGGGAATATGGTCATCTGACATCCGCAGAACACGAATTGATGCGTGGCGGCTACAGACAGTTCGGACAGTTCTCGCCACATTGTTCTGCACTGGGCGTAGACAGTATTTTAGTCTTCTGATGGAAAATCCAGTAACTGTCTCGTGTTCGTTTTTCTATATAGTTCTAGTATTCTATGCAGAAAACTATTGTGAAATACATCAATTTTCTTCATGTCTGACTTTGTAACTGTCCAGCACTCCCAGCCATACAGACGAAAGACTTCGCTGTAATGGAGTCTGCATATTTCCACCTATCATGATATTAACTTGCATGGTTGGTGTATGGTGACGGCCTAGTATAGTATCTTCTAGTATAGTCTAGTTGGTTGTGTCTCTATGCTACATCCACTTCTTCTTCTTTACAAATTGAAAGCTGTGTGTCAATAAAAAAATCAAGACCACAGCAAGCTCTGTAGGTATAGCACTGGAAGTGCAGACACACACACACACACACATGCTGAGCAAAACTGTACCTTCATTTTCATGGAGATGATAGCATCAAAAGCAGTCAAGATGAAAATTGGTTCTGTTTATATGGTATTGCACAAGCTAGTAAAGTACAGTGTAGTCTGATTTTGCTCATGATGGAGTCATGAGTGTTCAGAAGATATTCCAGTTCCCCTATAATCAAATAATATTTAATAATTCACAGAGTCAGCTAGTGATCACAGTAACGAACAGGAATCAATCTGCTGATGCTGGACAAATTGATTGCCAACTAGAGTTCGGTGACCTCGTACCTCCATGAAATATTCAAGCTTTTGTAAATTTTATGCAACAGACTTGCACATTTTCATGATTCATGCATGGTGATGTTCATCATTGACTAACATACACGTCAAGTATGGAATTCCTATCATTAATCATTGAGCAAATATCATTGCAATTTTCGCATATATTATGCAAATCAGTTCCTAATTAGCATATTTGACATCTGCCTATGTTCCATCTATCATAATGTACATTTGTTACATTTATTGAAGTCAAGTTATTGAAATAATGGAATTATAAAATTTCCTCATTAATTATGCAAATAATGTCCTCATTTGCATAACATGTATATCATTATGAACATATTTGCCTAAGCTACTTGCAGGCCTAAAATGATGGAAATCCATCATTCCTCTCTGCAGTTATCTTCTTTGCAATGTCTTGACAAAAATAGTAGTTCCAAAATTAGATGTTAGGGGGCTGAAACTTGGCCCACCATGTCATGACGCTAAACGCTGTCTACCCACAAATTGTCAAGATCATATCATTTCCGGGACAGGAGATACATTGAAAAAACTGCTATGATAGAATATTCATTTATGCAAATGTACTCTAATTTTGCATGATTAGTATTTTATCTTGTACAACATTGTCTAAGGTACCTACATACCAAAAATCGTGAAAATCTGTTGTTTCCTTCTTGAGTTATCTGCTTCAGAAGTTTTTGACAAAAATGCCCCTGCTATCCCCAAACAAGACGCTAGGGGGCCCAAACTTATGTCACTTATTCCTGAGCACAAGAGCTATCTAACACCCAAAAATTGGGACCATAGCTTGTTTAAAACACGAGATAGCAAAACCGGAAGTTGAGCTGCAGTACCAAGGATAGCTGCTAGGGGGCCAAAAATCTAATCACTTCCAGCTTTCATCACACCCTACCAACATACCAAGTATGAAACCAATCCATCCAGCCGTTCTTGAGTTATCTTGTTGACAGACAGACAGACACACACACACACACAAACGCTACTGAAACTAGAGTTCGGCGACCTCATACCTCCATGAAAATTTAGAGCTTTTGTAAATTTTCATGCAATTGACTAACACATTAACATAATTTATGCATGGCGTTGTTCACCATTGACTAACGTACACATGTCACAATTATAAAATTCCCATTATTAATCATAAAGCAGTTTTGCAATTTTTACATAAATTATGCAAATAAGTTCCTCATTACCATATTTGGTATCTGCTTATATTCCACCTGTCATAATTAACTTGTGTTACATTTATTAAAGTCCAGTTATTGAAAACAATGGAATTATACAATCTCCTCATTAATTATGCAAATCAACTCCTCATTTGCATAACATGTATATCATTATGAACATCTTTGCCTAAGGTACCCGCATGCCTAATATGATGCCAATCCGTCAATCCTTTCTGCATTTATCCTCTTTGGAATGTCTTGACAAAAATGCCCCTGCAGTTCCCAAATTAAATGTTAGGGGGCTGAAACTTGCCCCACTTTGTCATGACACTGAAAGCTATCTACCACCCAAATGTCAAGACCATATCACATCTGGGACAAGAGATACATAGAAAAAACTGCTATGATAGAAAATTCTCATTAATTATGCAAATGTGCTCCTATTATGCATAATTAGTATTTCATTTTGTACAACATTGTCTAAGGTACCTACATACCAAAAATCATGAAAATCCGTTGTTCCCTTCTTCAGTTATCGTCTTCAGAAGTTTTTGACAAAAATACCCCTGCTATCCCCAAACTAGCCGCTAGGGGGCCCAAACTTTTTTCACTTATTCCTGAGCACAAGAGCTATCTAACACCCCAAAATCGTGACCATAGCTTGTTCAGAACACGAGATAGCAAAACCAAAAGTTGCGCTGCAGTACTAAGGGAAGCCGCTAGGGGGCCCAAAATCTAATCATTTCTAGCTTTCATCACACCCCACCAACACACCAAGTATGAAACCAATTCACCCAGCCGTTCTTGAGTTATCTTGTTGACAGACAGACAGACAGACACACAAATGCAGGGTAAAATATAACCTCCATGACATTTCATGGAGGTACATGTAAATATAACCTCCATGTCACATTCTAAGTGTTTCTATCTATATCTATCTATATACTGTAATTCACTTTGTCTTCTCGGTACCAAACTTTCATGGTCTGAGAAAATTTAACTTTTTCTCAGAACTAGATGTCCACGGTGGCAGCAAGTGCAAATGAAAAAGTCTCTTATATTATTTGTTATCAGTAATGATAAGTTCACGTTACAGTCATGAATATAAAAGTACATTGAAAAAATCAGGAATGACAGTACTTAGAGTTAGGGGTGGGTACCGGTACATAAAATTCAGGTACAGGTACAGTCCAGGTCCAGAGGATCAGGTCCCAGTCCGGACCTGGACCTAACGGTGAAAACTTGTGAACAGGTGATTCTCAAAACAAACGTCCATTTCGCTACTAAGGATTCTGTTTGGTGGAGTATCCGACGTCCATTGGCGTTTTAAAATTCTATCTTCATGTAAACATCATTGTTTTAGACCAAGTTTGACAGTAGAATCTTGGTAAAAATCAACTGTCCTCTACTTTGGGATGTAAGTTGTAAATTAGAATATTAACAAGATTATTTTCTTAGTAAACGTAGGATATTTCCTGCAGTACATTTACATTTGTATAGTGTCACTTCTTTTCTTGGCTTTCACCAGTGATCCCTTCAACAGTTAGAAATGAAAAAAAATGTACAATTTCAACTCTGCATCATATATATTTATACTTCTTAGACATTAATTATCAATAACAGCTATAAGTTAGTACCAATTAGGACTTTACCATGCTCGATATTGACCAAAGGAGCCATATATGAGTTCAGTATATAAGCAAGGTTACAACACAACTTGATATGTCATGATACTTTATGTTTACTGATGCAGTGGGAAAACTAGTTACGCGCAATTCCTTCAGGTAAAGCATTCTTTTAATGACTGTAACGAAAGTTATGTGCAAATACAATAGAAAGCGATGCTACATGATTGTATTTCACAGGCCCATTCAGTTTGTAACCACAGGTCCTATAGGATAGCTATCAGCTGTCACATATCAACAAAGACAAGCTGTATTGACTTTCATCACAACATTGATCAGGTTTCCCATAGCAACCTCTGCATTGTTGTGATCTCACTTAGCTGTAGATGGAACCATTCTGTGATGGGTGGGGAAAGTTCCAGAGGAGTGCTGTTGATCTCATGACTGTGAAGAATTGAGCCACCTTTTGTAAAATCGTTGTCAAAACTTATCTTAAATGTATCAGTTTTGTTAAATGTATCAGTTTTGTCAATGTAGGACCAAAGTTTGGTATAAGGAATGACATGATTTGTGCTACTGGTTAAGATACACCCCTCATATAATTTGTCAGTGATACACGAAATTAGATGCAGTCCAGTGGACGAAACATTTCTCCTGAAAATGTTCTCATTCTAGTTGCCCATTCTGGTCAATTTCCGCAAATGTGAAGGAAGGAAGAGTAGCTAGCCTACAATGCTGTAGTACTGTAGTTTGTCAGTCCAAGGTGTTCATGTTTAGTTCAAGTTTGTTGTGTCACCAAGTTCGTGTTGACAGTAAACGGGACATACATGTGTAGGAGCTATGACAGAGAATTTCTGGTTTGAGAGGAGCCCCATCAGAGGCCGAATACACTATCGAGCAAGGTGGGTAATGTTACATGAGACCATGCTTTCATATACTTTATCAAGAAGTAACATTACATGTATTATGTTGATCAAAAGCCCTGCTGTTAAAAATCTTTATGTACCGTATGCCTGATAGTCTTCTCAAAACTTTCACACACAGCATATAGAGTTAGCACTGATGTACAATAAATACCCTCTTCTCATCATCACCCAATTCTCCTGAATGATAAACTTATTTCTTAGTTTATGAGTAGCTACACTACAGTATAACATTTTGTCTGTTGTTTCTGATCTTGTAGGAGTGCTACAGACCGTGCACTTGAAGTGTACTGCCTCAGGAGCAAAGTTTCAACAAGTGTGATACCTGAATGTTCCAATGGCACGAGTTCCATAGCCCACAGCAGTTACCCACCAGCCATTGCTTCACAACGTTCCAACACCTGGCACCAACACCTGTCAGAATGGAACACAAGTCCGCACCTGCAGCTGGTCCCCTCAGGCAGGAGACCAGACACACCCTCCCTCAGCTCCACATCTGGACCAGCAACACCAGCCTCCACAGAGATCTGGACTACATGTACCTCAACAAGAGGAAGCACCAATAAACATGAAAAGCCATGGAAGAAAGACACACACAACGGAGTAGAAGGTGACCAAGGTTACGAGACAAGTGCCGCACATGTGATGTCCTGGCTGGCAGCAAGAAGACAAGTGCTGGAGATGGCAAAGATGAAGAAGTTAGCTAATCCTGAATGGGTTCTGCCCGACAGGAAAGTCAAGCATGTTGACTTTGTAGATCCTTCAGGATCCATCTTACACATACACTCTAGATTCAATAGACTTAGAGTTAACCTCCTTTGGCCATGTGGATTTCACAATATTTCTGGGAGGAAGATTTATCTTGACACTAATGATGCAGGACACAAGATTACAGCTCTGTACAAAGATTGCTCTTGGTCCCTCCAGGATGGTCTTGTTTTCTTATCCCATCCATTACGTACTGATGACACCATTGTGTTGAAGATTAAGGGAGTTGATAAGCGTATGAGTATCCTGTACATGTGCCTGACCTCTAATGACCCAGCCACACTGTCACCTGCATCCCTCCCGGCTGGATGCCAGAGTCGGAACTTCCAGTCCCCCGCCTGGTGTCGGTCTGATGCGCTGCAGGGCCTGAAGCCTGGGGATCTCCTGTTTATTAGGTGATTACATCCACTACCACTACACGTTTTCCTTTATGTTTGCGGCATTTTTTTTGTAGTCTGTCATTTAATGAAATTTTGTCTTACAAAACTTAGAAACTGTCTTTTTCCGATTTAATAATGAATTGACTTATCCCTCTGAATGCAGGTTGGTTGAAAATTTCTGAGGGGAGCCTAGACCAGTTTCCAGTTTATATGTAATATCATTTGTTCATGCTACATGTAGGCTAAAAAGGGCATACTTCATACATCGGTTCAATTGTAATTGGTGAAGGCACGAGATGTGGAACAAACATAGCTGACTGGAATATTGCCCATTAGGTTAACTGATGAAGGAAACCTTTACTGCCAGAGGAACAACGAAGAAGAAGGATTGATCCTACATGTGTTTGATCTGTCTCGGCCCCTCTGGCTTGGCTTGTGCCTCAGTATTGGCATTAGGAAAGTCCAACTTATGGGTGAGTACTTGTCATAGTGTCATTCAAATCTGGTGGTTTGCTGTAATATGCACACCTTCTTTTCTTGTAGAGAAGCTGCTAATGAACAATGTACAATGTCATCATGATGTAATTGGGCTATAAATGGTAATGGTAATGGTACAGAAAAAAAAAAAAAACTTTGAAATTGAAACGTGACTGTAGATTGTACAAATTCTAGGGTGGAAACATGGATGGTCTTTTATCCATGTTATGTTATAATCCTGAATTTATTACTGTTGAAAAATTATGCATATTACATAGCCAACCAACAAATTGCCCAAAAGTCACAACAGAACATTTGGTTCAGTGTTTGCAGGCTTGTTTTGCTGGATAACAACAATAGTAGCAGAAGCCTGATTGCAGCAACAAGTCACAGCCACAGTTGTCTGTATTCTCCTCTACAACAGCAGCAGTCTTTGTTAACAATTCTGGCTATGCACGTATTCCTCAGGGCTGATCCCAAAGGAGGCACCAGTACCCAGGAACACTGCTGAGGAGGTGTATGTGGATCTGGAGAGGAAGACTGTTTCACGCCTCTGCCATGTGTGCAACAAGTAAGGATGTAGACTGAGTTAGTTTGTGTGAGTGCTTTTGCATCAGTGTGTGTGCCTGCCGCAGGTGTAAGTATTACAATCAAGCTTAATAAAATCATGAATAAGGTAATTATTTTACGGTGTATTGTGCAGGACGTGACTGGGTTGAATGTTTCGTGGTTTATCCTTCAGGAATGTCGGAGAGAAGGCTGTGTTTACTTGTGGCCATGTCTGGCTCTGCTCGTCCTGTGCTGCCCGGCTGTGGTGCAGGATGTGTGGGAGGCCCATGTGCCGGTCCAGCTGTCCAGTCTGCACACAACTCGCCCAGACCACACCTGCACAGGTGGACATGCAGCTTCCAGAGGACAGTCTGTCCACAATCTCATGTTTGTAATGAATTACTTTATGGTACCACTTTGTAATATGAGACCTGTAATTTAGCTGTGGCAAAGTAAAATACAGTAAGAAATATGTTGAATAGATCTTAGACTATTAGAATTTAAGATGATATTATACACACTCACCAACTCACACACACACCAACTCTCTCACACACACACACACACACACAATCCATAGCACAATAAAATTAGTACATATTAGATTCATGCTATATTAATTACTGCAGATACTATTAACTGTACAAACACATTTTTACCTCTGTTTATATACAATGTATTACTTGAATGGTGGGGATTGTAACAACTTGGTTTTGAACAATGTGACTTGTACTACATTATGAGGTCAAAACTTCCAATACTGCACTAAAATGCACCATGTGCTACCTACATGTATACATTTGTCTGAGTTGAGGAGGTTAATATACATGTACACACAAATCTCACCATGATGAAACACCAGATATCTTTTTAGCTATTCCAACCATTACAGTCTGTAGTCACAACATTTTCTAAATATATACTCCTTGTTCCATTGAAGCTGTTTTACATTTTCAAGGCCAGTCCTAGTTATGTGTGAGGTGCTCAATCTCATATACATGTACAAATGTACATTTAACTCCTGAGATAATGAAAATCTAATAAATCATGATCAAATTCTATCTTGTGTTTTGGTTTGTGAACAGGTAAACATAAAGCTAGATGTATGAATGCATTTCAATTTTAATGTCAAATTTTCTGCATATTTTTGCAGAAAAAAAAAACAAGGAAGATATGCCATGGGGAGCTTGAATCTTGAATAATCTTGAGAAGAAAAGTATTATGAATCTGAAATTTCCATGTTATAGTTATCAGAAGGCTGTTATTTCTAAGTTCCAAAAAAGTTTCCGGTTCAGACCTCAAACTTTCATGAAATATTTCTAGCTTATTTAAATTCAGATTTTATGCAAATTTCTTCCAAATTTACATAATCCACATGTGGTGACATTCATGTAACATTCATATTAACGTTCATATTAATGATATTGTATAACGTTCATATTGATAATATTGTTATATAGATGTATCTTGTTGGTACATTTTTTTTTTGTACATGGGTTCATATATAGCTAACAAAAACAGCTGGAATGAGATGGTCAATATACATTGTACATTGTATGAAGGAAAAGGAAAGGTCACAAATTTTTTGGGGTACTCAAATTCAGCACTAATCATCATCATTGTCTTAATATTAACATTGCGACTAACAAAACTTAACATTGCGTTTAAGGCAAAGTTGTAATTTGTAAGAAATTGCCACCCAAGTTAAAAGTTCTTTTCTTGCACCTTTCCTATTATTATACTAATTTTAATTCAGCTAAGGAAATTATATAGCCCTTGATACAACTCACTGAAGAGAGTAAGGTATACACATCACAGCGCTCTATTAATGGTCTAACAATAATCATCACTAGCACTACAAAATGCTGACTTTCAGTCAACAATGTGTTGTTGGTCAACTGGTGATGTGAATTGTGTATTACTATATATAACAGTAGTAAGGTTCTACATACAAGCATCTCAGTTACTAGCTTACTGGTATAAACATGCTACACTCCATCAGCACATATTGCAGAAAGGAGCTTCCTGCTGTCCATGTGCCCATTGCTGTGTTTACTTCTTGGCAGTTGGAGCGCCCTTCTCAGTGATGAGAATGCTGATGTACTGTTGGATGAGAGAAGAAATCTCACCACCCTTTGGGACAGAAAACATAAGATGTCAGCATCATCTGCATTGATCAATAACACAAGTTACATGTATCTTCCATGACTATATTCCCAACTCCAGTGTAACAGTGTACTGACTGGCTGCTTACATGTAAGTTGAGGCTCTTGACCTGGCACATCTGATTTTGAAACCTTGAAGCATTTTGAGGGTACGAGGTATGAGCAGGACTGTCAACATCACTATCACCTAATATATTATCATTCTATATCTTCATGATTCATGATTGTATATTACCTATTTCTAAGAGGAACACAGGGTAGCCATGTAACTACACTTCATTTTAACTGTTTTGGAGGATCCATGATCCAGACACTACTTAAGCATACGTATGATTGATAGCAAGTCGGAATTTCATTATTGATAAGAGCGAGGTAACCATTCTACTTCCTCACAGTGTTCCTATCACCATGTTGCAACTCATCAATAATACTAAGTACAGCATTAAAATAAGCATTGCTTTGCTAATAGTCCCATTGTTAGAGTTCCTTCTGTCTGTCATTGTTACCTGCTCAGTCTCCAGGCGTATCACCCGCTGACTCAACATGTTGCCCAGTTTGATGTCCAGGTAACCGACACCATCTTTGGTCCGCAGCTTGCGGGTGGACACCAGGTTGGAAAAGTCATAGCTGACAATGGGAACCTTGAGGGACAGTCAGGATTGATACCAACACTCTCTGTTATTTTGCTGACATATTACATGTATTTTCACTTGCATACACATCACTGGTAAGAGCTAACCTTGAATATGCTGCAACAGTATGGGATCCATATACAAAGAAAGATAAACATAAACGGAAAAGGGTACAGAACCAAGCTGCCAGATTCTGTACAAACAGCTAAAACAGGGATGGTAGTGTTACCAAAATGAAAACAGTGGATGACACTTGAAGACAGAAGACAGACGCACTCCATCTCTGACAACTTTGAACCCCTTTAAACCAGGGTGTACTCACATGTGATTCCGGTAGGAAGTGAATGCCAGATTTGTTGATGGCAATCAAACATCCCTCTTTGGCCTGTGGCTCAGTGGTACTCTGTGAAAAGAACAATCAAATCAGTAATGTAACACTCCCCAACCTTTCACAAGCAGTCATGATTCTGTTTCTTTAGATCCTCATCTGGACCCCTCATGTAATGTTACCTACATGGCTTCATAGTGTGTGGTCGTGTGTAGAAGCACAGGTCTCGAGTGCAAATCACCAATCTTATGCCCTTTGGAAAGGCACTTTCACAACCTTCTTCAGGTGGAGATGAGTACATAGCTTCAGGTGCAGTTATCTGGCGTGAAGTGGTGTTTGGGACCAGCGCCACATTTAAGATTCAGATTCCGCATTAACATTATATCTGACTGGCTTAGCATGTGATATTAGATAAGAAATATATGATAATAACGTTAATGACCCGCCTGTTCCTGGTGTATTTAGTGTCACAACACCTGGTCCTTTGCTGTAACCACCTCGCTTGCTCACATCGGTGGTTTTATTTGGTGGTTATAGCAAAGGACCAGGCGTTATGACACCATATACACCTTGGGGCGGGTCATTAACTTTTAATTGCCTATTCAAGAATCGTTAAGAATCTGATTTATTCTGTATCCTCATTTTGTAGTTAATAGTCGACCATACAAAAGTCATGGTACTTTTTGTCAAGTCAATAAACCTGCATAAAAACTGTAGGACCAGGTTCATGAAATTCACATTTGAAAAATATACACCAGCATGTGCCCTGTCTATGCCCTTCACACACACCTGTTGCTATGGGCTTTCGTAAACAAACACACAAACATAACCTTCTTGGCAAGCAAAAAGATGAGATTAATTTATCTTTATGTCATACTCACATCAACACTGTAGAAGCTTGATCCAAACAGCGGCCACTGCATGATAGTTCCTATGGTGATGTAAGTAAAGTACATGTATGTCATCCTCCATTCCAACAGTTTGATACATTCACACTTAAACCCCTGATAATCTGGCCCCTATGTATTAGAGGCAGACACAATGCCAAAATATGGTTCTAGACTTAGCTAGGGATATGGTTGACTTAAGATTCCTCTCCAAGAAAATAATTTAAAATGGAAGTTATGATTTAATTTTAAAAGTCCTCACCAGTTATATCAGATTGGTAAATCACACACAATCTTTTGATACTTGAGTTTTAAGTAACTGAAAAGCTGCTTCACATTAAAGGTACTGGAGTTCACTCAAACTCATTCGCTCCATCTCTTACTGTGGAAACAGAAGGGCACTGGAAGTTACCAAAATGAAGCCCTTCATACCCTTAACCTTTTTTTTAATTATATATATTTTATACATTGTATACATGTACATACCTATGAACTGAACTCTGGCCTGGTTAGTAGAGAGTCTCACCACATGGTTGAGATAGGAGTGGATCATGTTGGCCCATTGTTGAATCTTCTGCATCTGGACACAGTTCTGGGGCAAAGCACTCTCAATGTCTGCCCTGTGTGGTCATACAGAGGAGTGAGGTTTCAGCCCTGCTACATGTACAAAACTACAGGTAGGGTCCCAAATTATTCACATATTACACAATAGTGAAGGGAAATTGGACTCATTTACACACAAACATTTACACATTTTGTTGCATAACATAACAAACTAACACAAGTTATTCCATGTATTAAAGTCATATTTCAGCAAAGAAGGGTATGTTGCATATTTCCTCAATAATCATGTGAATATGCCTTCATTTACAATTGGTTTATGTCCAATGATGTCTACACAATGATGTACCTCCACTTGACATCCAAATGACATAATGAAATTCCCATGATCATTTACCACTAACTTCCATGCAAATTAGGTCTCATTTACATACATGATATCCATCTTTCTCAGCAACATATGTCAAAGGAGCTGTCTATCACTCAAATATCATGACAATAGGACAGTATTTACAGAAGAATCCACTTGGGGGCCACAACCTAATAATTCCTAAGTCTACTCAACACCTGCATAACGTTACCAAGTAAGACAGGAGACCTGGCGCATCTCCGCCTTGTAATTAGCCAAGGAAAGGTTCTATCACCCCGTAAGGGGCGGTATAACCCTGTCGTGTGTAAGCATATCGACTAATGATGATGAAGTAAGACAATCCATCCAGGCATTCTCATGTTGATAGACGGACAAACAGATAGGAACACTCTGAAAACATAACCTTCTTGGCAAAGGTACCGGTAAGAACAGTACCAGGGTCACGTGTACTCACATTGTTGGGGTTGTCTTCAGGTTCTCCCCAGCCCGGAACTCCAATGCTGTCAGCCTTGCAATGTCATGCTGCAGGAACAAATTCCTTATCTCATAAATGTACATGTACATGTACATCGTATAATGAATTGTATTGTACAAACATAAATTTATCCACTATTGAAACAACTTAACATATTGAAATATGTGAGTGTTGAAATATTCCACAGAACCACCAGCACTATACAACATGTAGAACAAACAAAATTGACCAAAACACAAATTCAGAGGATACACAGGGCAGCTGCAAACCAGTGATTAATTAATATTGTGGATAAATTATATTGGATTCTAATGCAGCTTTAGACTGCATTAGTCTCAAGGTCATGGAAGAAAGCACAAAAAAGGAATCAAAGATCTTCAATTTGAAGGTCAGAATGATAGCTCAATATTCCATTCTGTAATCTGTTGACATTGTCATTATACGTTGATTCAAATCCTTGTTGCACACAGTGGTACAACACTATGTCTTACAGTCTCAGCATTGTACATTGTATGTAGCATGCTGCATTTCTTCAGTTTAAAAGTAAGCAATAAGTAACCAGCTTGGTATTAGTGTCATGACCCCTTTACTCCGCAAAATTCTTATATCTGACCATTGTCTGCTTGCTGAGTTTGGTTCCTTGTATCTGCACCAGCCGACCATTCACAAAGTCAGGGAGAATCTGTAGAACAGGTAAACAAGCATTCATGGTTGACTGGCTGCTGTTACAGCATTGTTGTATGATAAACCATAGACAAGTAGTCTGGGGTACTTGAGATAGAAGTTGTTTTAATGCAAACTCAAGTTGGATACCCTGACGTGAAAAGAGCAGAATTCCATAACAATGACATCGCATTTTGTGCTCCAAACATATGGCTATGCAATATTAAAGGCCGGATTGCATAGGGCTCACTAAAATAAAAAATATCATAAAATGACTGGCTTCCCTTAGTACCCAACAGGCAATTTTTTTACAACATTGCTCTTCTAAAGCTTTGATATGACCTTCAGAGATACCATAGCCCTATGTGCTGGACACTCGCTGTCTTTAGAACTGACCTGATGGTACAAAAGAGTAACAAAGTTCTCATTGTCCAGTTTGATGGGATGGTACCAAACCACCTTCTTCAGGATCAGGGTGTACTCCTGACCTGCACCTTCATAGTCAGTCAGCACATCCATCAGGTACACCTTCCTACCCAGCATCTCCACTTCATTCTCTGTACAAACAGACCACATGTGGAAATGGAAGAGTAACCATTTCTGCATACAGAATCTGATGGAATTGAATAAAGGGACTCTTAACTTGAAAGTTCATCTGTGTTGATAGAAGTCATTCTTAAAATAGTTGAACTTATAATTATCATTTTAGTAACATGATGTTGTACAGCTTACCTTTTTCCTTACCATGCTCTACAATGGAGTAAAGGGAAAATTCCTCAATCTTATTATCAGCAGTCACTCCTAATTCCCTCGTAGAGATCTCCTCAATAATCTGATGGACAAGCTGAATGAAAGAGTTATGAAAAACTATTAGTGCCATGAAAATGTGAAGTCTTTTTGCCACTGAAAAACTTATCCTGAGTGTGCTGGTTGCCGGTGATCTTTGAGGTTACGGGCTAGTTTCGAGCCTTAAGGTGTCGGGCTAGTATAGACTGACTTATTGATCATCGATTGCAAAACAGGTGACATATGCCCATCAGTCAGATGAGTTTTCCCGAATCCCGCTTGTTTGCAGATGTTGACTTTATTTAACCTAGCATTTAATTCTGACATTTTGGCTCCAGTGTTAACATGTGGCATAGGCTTATGACACAATTCGTTTTCTGTGATCATTTCTATTCTGCCAGTACAGTCCATTAATTGGTAAAAAAGACTTCCACAACTAAGACACCAAAATTGATTGAACTATTGCCTTTTTGTGAGGAACGTTTTGTCTTAACTTGTTCGCATGCAAGCCATTCATTATCATAAATGTATTCCCAGGCAATTGCCCAAGCCTTGTTTGGACGAAAAATATGTGCAACTCAATGTTAGATTTGGCCAACCTTACAGCGATCAAGAAGTACGGCCAGTGCTCGTCGACAATGTGAAAGGGGTTTTAAGTAACTAATATTTGGTCCAGCACAAAAACACTGACATGCAACAGTGGCTGGATGGCACAGACTATGATTCTCAGTCAGTACATTACTTTTAGACAAGCACATACATGTATCTTGTCAACCTTACCGTGCATGTCTTGATCTTCACAACAGCACTCTGACTTCCTGGCATCACAATCATTTGCCGTTTGGTGCTGCGGCCAATCTGAAGGAACAATTATACATGTCTCATCAAAATCTTCAAAATTCTGAAGCAGACCACCTTCAATTTCATTGAAGTTTTGTCACCATTTCTGCAATATCCAATATAGTATATACAATGTATATTGTGTGTGCACTGAGCTACAAGACTGTTGTGTAACTGTACTGTCTTCAGTGTATAAAACCATGTTACAATGTTCATGTACAGTTTGTACATGTACATGCATGCACCTGACCCAATATGTTTGCATTCAGCTCAGCATTTCTTACACGCACACAATTTATTTGCTATCCTAGAAAATTACGTCACTGACTCACTCCAATTGCCTTGACTTCCAAAGGATGTGGGGGTTTCTGTCTCCCTCCATTGCTCAATGTTGCGCGAAGATTCTCCAAACACTGAGTGGCCGCAGCTGCAGGAAGGGGAGATGGTAGGATTAGTTATAAACACAAATAAGTAATCTAGGTACCAACGCAATCCAATCTTCTGATATTTCCATGGACCATACAATTCAACACTTTTGACATAATACAGCAACAAAAATCATCATACATGTATAAGGCCAAATTGAAAGTAATGCCAGATGGACTAAACATACATACATTTGTACTTGAGTGTCTAGCCAATACTAATGTTGTGGTTCAACTTCCATAATACATAATAGGTGTTGTGGGAAAATGTAATTTGCCTCATATGAAGTTGTAAAGACTCAGGTGACATTTTGCACATTTCAATGAGAACTAGAGTTCAACAAACACATACATTTGCCAAATAACAAGGTTTATTATGAAGCCTGCTTTTGAGATGTTATAAATTGTTGATGTTATAAATGATGAGAAAATAACAATTATTTCACTCTGTATTTCAGGTCAAAATATCACTCAACTGCAAAAAATACATTGGTTTCATTGAACAAGAGCCTGAAGTAAACTTTTACTAATGTACCGTGTGGTATGACATCTAACATTACCAATTTCACTTTACAGATAACTGTTGTTACCAACCATGATGCTCTTCTGAGGTGTCAGTTGACATGTTATGTAGATGTTTAATCAGGTATGGTTTCAGGTTGTCTGAGCATGGGTAGTATGCACTGTACAATGACAGCAGCCTCCAGCCCTTCACACAGCCATCCCTAAATAGAAAATATGACAGAGAACATATCAGCCTGGCAGTTCAACACCACAAAAATATCAATACTAAAATTTCTACTGCAGTTCTGTAACGTTAGAAGACAGCAAGGAGGTCCATTATAGCATCTTCTTTCAAAAACCCACCTACTTTGTACCAAACCCTACCTACCTGTCAAACCTGTACCCACCTACTTAGTGTCATTAAGATCAATCCACGACCTCTTGAGTTACGGTGGAATATATAATATACTCTATCTAATTGCAATATAGAATCACAACCTACTTTCTGGCACTCCTGTTGGCAGTTGTTTGCTTTACTATCTGACAGAAAATCTCATCTTGTACATCTGGGTACCGGCGAGCCCTCTGCAACAAAATGAAACAGATTAGTTTAAAAAGAGGCCTTAGTAGGGGGGGTCGATAAATGGCAAGTTCAAAATTTTTTGACACCCACTTGGGAAATGGTTAACACCATCAATACAAGACTTTGGATACAAAAAGTAAAGCCGTACAGCGGCGTTCGCGCCATAGTTAACACCCGTCACTGACGCTGACGATTTCTGACGCGTCACTGACGATTTCTGACGGACATTATTCCGTCACAGCATTTTTCTGACGCGTCACTGACGGAGACTGTCGCTTTTCTGACTGGTCAGCGTTATCAAATGACGAATCATTCATATGCAGGCCGCGGTAACATCACAGATTAGTGGGAGGAGAAGTAATTTGCATCATGCTGCGCAGAAACTTGCCGATACGAAAACTGAACAGCGGAAAGAGACGGCGATCTTGCCTGCATTTGAGTAGATCGAATTATACAGACATTTTCTTCTGTTACTGCTTGCTAAGAGTGGAGCTGTTTTATCTTACTTTATCAATTACTTATTTTGCTCATTAGCTCTTCATTTGCCTGTTAATTATTGTTGTTGATTTTATCACGAAAGTATCATTCCTCGATAAAACTCCCGGCCGGGAGGTGGTGTAACGTTACATTTGCAAAAAAATCGGAGCAAAATTGTCAACAGCAATCATGTTCAAAACATCTTGTAGTAAAAGAGTTCTGTGGTCGGGAAACATTCTCCGGATACCTAAAGTGCCAATCTAGACGCGTCCAAGCGTTTGTTATGCCGTTCGGACCGTCTTGGACCTTTTGTCGGGCGTTCAAAAGCCCGTCCCATGCCGTCCGCCGCCGTAACCGTCCAAAGCGTCCCAATAATTTAAGACGCCTTGGACGGTTGTCGCAAACGGCGTTTCGCCGTCTGAGACGCTTGAATTTTCACAGAGGTACCTTCATATAATTATTGTGCAAGACGTAAAAATATCATATAAGTTCGAGTCCCGGTATCTTTAAGTTAAATACGGCGTAAACTTCAACTGAAAACTTTGCCATGTTTATTATAGCTGCTCCATTACGGACGACGGGCCCACCATTGCGTAACAGTATGTAAATATTACATGACGCTTGCAGGAATTACGTCTATGGCTATGTTTATATCAGTGAATTTAACGGCACAGCACTGAAAAAAGGAGTTCTCTGTCTAATAATCCGCTTTGAAGAGGTTTTGGTGTGTTTTTATCGAAGATTTTGCCGCCGAATTTGTCAGCGATCGGGAACATCCGCACGCACGCACGCGGAAAACCTACGAATTTTGATAGGAATATCTTTGCACCATTAATGTTCGACAAATACATACCTGGAATGGTGGAGCTATTTTAGAGCTACTTCGTCCTCGCTTCCTATTAATTATAACCAAAGATTCTATAGTGAGACAATTTTCTCCTCGGTATGACACGCGCAGTCGGTGTGTACACGCCGTAATTACGATGTCACAGCCGAGGATAGAGTTTTGTGTGACGTTTAGAAAGTGGGAAATGTTGTCAATCTTTGTGGTTTTGGGTGAAAATATGAGGCCTGCATTGTTAAAATCAAAATCAATAGCTGTTTTGTGCATGTGAATATGTTTATTAGATGTTCAGATACCGGTAGAATTGTAGCAAAAATGGGTCTGACCCGGGCTCCCACCGCGCCGCTCAATTGATTGACACATGCGGCCGGGGCGCGGCTTCTTTGAGTTTCACCAAGGACCTTGGTTATAAACCCCCACCCCTTGCAATTCAAAATTATCAACAGTTAGACCAATAATATGCACATGTGTAAAATAAAGCAAAGTTCATATGGCCCGTTTCATTTTAATTTGCCATTTTTGCATCTGCTTCTAACGTCTTCTTCTAACATGCAATAGATTTAAATACTCTGTAAAGTTTGATTTCTTTGCAATATCGGGAATGTTGAAATTTTTCCTCTCCAAACTGCCCCATGTAACAATTTTGACCTATTATTAGTCCAAATTTCACTATAATCGGAAACCTGAAAATTATGGTTTATATGTAGTTTAAGTTATGGAAAGGTGTGATTAAAAATGGCTATTTCTTCCAATTTACCATCAATATTGCTAGTAAGGTATTTTTTTAATTATGCAGATACATATTGTAAAGTACTTTCTTGCCATTTAGAATTGTATTTTTTTGGCACTCTGTCATTTGTGCGCCCTAGCTATACTTGCCGTGTACTAGTAACAATAAACGACAGCTTGCAGTGTGA
Organism: Branchiostoma floridae; assembly: GCF_000003815.2. NCBI lineage: Eukaryota > Metazoa > Chordata > Leptocardii > Amphioxiformes > Branchiostomatidae > Branchiostoma > Branchiostoma floridae. Next base: position 650,909 of record NC_049991.1, on the reverse strand, counting down.
AAAGTTTGTTCACATTTTAATTTTCAAAACGAAATTACTGGCAAAGTCGAAAGTACAATTTGAGTCACAATGATAAATTACAAAGATGCGATCTTGTTAAGGCTTTCCTTGAATTTGTCATAGTCCAGGGTTGTTCTGTCGCTTTTCTTTCCCAGGAAAGACATCAGTGCCTCCCCAAACTCCTGTGCTGTTTTGGTCCTCCTCTTCCCGCTCGGCAGTGTCACCTGGATTCGGAAGATAGGGTCGACTTTTGGCAGAAGAGTGGTACTCTCTCTGGCAAACTGAACTTCTAGCTTCATTCTCTGTTGTTTCTCTTTGTCATTCAGTTTTTCGCTTGCAATGAATTGCTCAACCTCCGAACTGTCAGTGAAGGGGCCACCGCTAGCTTTCAGTTTGTCTAGCATGTCAAGTCTCTTCCTCTCATTTCTTTGAGCCATCTCCTGCTTTTGCGCTGCCCCCATCTCAAACTTCTCCTGTGTATGTCTACTCCAGTTGAGTTCGACCTCCCTCTTAGCCTGAACTGCTGCTTTGAAACCCCTGAAGGAGGGAACCTGCCCATGTCTGAGCTCTTGGCTCTTCTGCAAGATGATTGATCTGCTCACCGCATTCAGCGTGCCAAGCTTTTTCAGTCTGTGGTCTACCTTGCCACACTGCCTCTCCATACCGATGTTGTGAACAGGGGTTTCATCAATGTTGCTTGCCTGGTCGCTCACTGGATAGTCCATTGGGAAGGACTCTTCATCAATCCCATAGTCTCTCCTTTGCCTGGCTAGGACAGTCTGCATGTGGGGCAGCATCAAGTTAGTCAACTTCTTCACTTCTTCCATGTGCTCCTCAGCTACGTCGGACACAGAACTCAGGACCTCTTCCGTGTAACTCTTCTTTACACCAGCAAACAGGTCATCAGACACCGCAGTGTACTCAGGCTTTATGAACCTTGTGAAGTCATCACTGATAGGCTTGCCCAGACCTGTGTGCAATCCTTTGTAGAACTCACTCAGCTGAGTATGGGTAGCACCCTTCTCTATTGTCCTGGCATAGAATGGTTCCACCAAGTGCACACCGAGACAGGCAAAGACCACAAGGACCACTTTCAGATAGGGAAGTTCCAAAACTTCTCTCACCAGGCAGGCCAGGCGGTTATTAATGTGTGGGTTCTGCCTTAGGAATTCTACCAGATGGTCATAGATGTGGATCAATACGGCTGCTGCTCTTGAGAGGCATCCAAACCGGTTGTCCTTGTACGCAAACAAGACATTAGATACATTCCTTTGCTCCAAGAAGAGGAGAAATGGCTTGTAGCGGTTCCAGGGCTTGTGTGAATATTCTGGAGCCACCAGCTTCAGGCACATGTCTAGCGATTGCCCAGCCAGACTGGTATTCTTGCTTTCTACTTCCATATCCACCATGAAACCCTTCAGAACCTGCTCCATCTTCATATCTGCCTCCACTATCTTCATAACCTTGTTCATGGCACTGCTGAAGCCAAGTGTAGTGTGTGTACCACAAAATAGCTGTCCTGCTGGTTTCTCTATGTCGTACATCTCTGCAAGAAGATTTGCAAACCCCTTGTTGTGTTCTGTGCTGTCTGTCATGTGTGTGTCTACAAGCTTATACACATCCTCTGCACTGACTCCTCGAACTGATGCCAGTATCTCAAAGCCCATATCCACCTGCATTGCTATATCTTCAGTTGTCTCTCCATGGATTGGTAGGATAGGCAGAGGAAATGGGGTCTCCTGACCAACATGCAGCCCTTGCACCATGAACTGACCTACACCTTTCTTTGTGGTACTGTCTGATGCGTGAGTAATCATCCGACCCTTCTGCTTCTCCTCGTCAAGCTTGTCCACCACTAGAGAGAGACTCTGGGCCTCGATCTGCTGCAGAGCTTCCCTGATGTTCTTGTTCGTTGGCACAGTATCTACATCAAAGATCTCATCATATTCCCCAGGGCTTTTCCATCTTCGTCCAAACATTGTGTTACCAACTTCAATCACAGCTGAGCTTGCTTCACTAATGGAAAGCCCCTTTCCTGAGAGATTAGCTACAGTCTTGTAAAAGTCCTCACGTATTTTTCTCTCCGACTCTCGTATGTGTTGAAACGCTGGAGGTAGTGGGTCATCTACCTCCATCTCAGCAACAGCCGTGAAGATCTTTCTTTTCTTTCCCTTGGGGTTGTCCGAAAGCTCGCCTTCCTAATGTGAAAAATATTTATTGAAAATAATTCATATGTCACACACGCGCATTCAACTACAGACACAAGAATAAAGACTGCAATTACAAAATGCATGTGTAAAAACACAGGTAGATAGGAGGTAACTGTACCTTGTGGTGTTTATCAGTCTCAGAAGTCTTTTGTCGCTTTTGCTTTGGCTCGCTTTCCTCTGGCTCTTCTCCACCACTGCTGGCAGTGCTGCTAAAAATCTCACCAGCTTCAATGAGATTAGCGGTAATCTCATCTAGAGTCCTGTACTGGAACTGCTGGTCTCTTTCCTTCCTGTACTCTTCCTGCCTCTCCCTCACCCTCTGGGCTCTCATTGTACTTTGGTACCACACAGGGTCCACGCCTTTGTGACAATACATCTTCCGCTCTGTCTTCTGGTCTTCATAGTACTTATGCTCCATGTCACTCATGCTCACCCCCCATTCTTCTTGCAGGGCTTGACGCCGTACAGGGTCCTCTAGATAAACATCGAAGAGCTGGCCCTTTCTTTCAAACAGCTCTTTGTAGTCATTGACGGCCTTTGAGTTCTCTTTCCCTTTTTGCCCATATCTCTTCCTGCCTTCCGTAAACTGTTTTCTCAAGGCCTCCACCCTCCTCTTGATTGTGCTCAAGGATACACAATACACTGTGTCATGGTAGTACTTTGCGTAGACCTGCTTTGCCACCTCTGATACCGCCATGTCGGTGGTCACTTTACCTATTCCCTCCACTTCCAAGTGGTATCTAAGCATTGATATCACACTTTGCAGGGTTGGCAGTTTTGTGGGCGGGTTGAAATGTTTGGACGGTGGGAAGGCCTTATCGGCATCAAGCTCTTTTGCTTCCGATCTAGTTTTAGGCCTACTACAGGTCGCCATGTTTACTAATATTCTGTTGGTTGAGTGTCTCAAACATGCCTAAAGCGCGGGAGAATAATGAAATGTGATATGCCATGGTACGCTGCGGCGGGCGGCGGTGACCTCTTCACCTGATTACCCCAATAGTGTACTAATAGTGCATATAATATGGATTTCGTTTTTTGGGTGAGGTGGGGGGTTTATTTTATATTAGATGCCAATTTTTATGCAAAATTCTCTCAAATGACCTAAT
>NC_049991.1:619738-647493 GCF_000003815.2 Branchiostoma floridae | reverse complement strand
TGGGTGTGGTCATATTTGAAAATTTCCATTTTTTGCCAATTTATCGACCCCCCCTAGCCTTAGGTAAATTTGATTTTTTGAGATAGACTAAGGCCAGTACTCCTTGTATGGTGTCTAAGGCCAGTCCTGGTTGTGTGTGTGTGGATGGTGGTCAACACTAAGGTAAGTCCTGGTTGTGTGTGTGTGGATGGTGGTCAGCACTAAGGTAAGTCCTGGTTGTGTGTGTGTGGATGGTGGTCAACACTAAGGTAAGTCCTGGTTGTGTGTGTGTGGATGGTGGTCAACACTAAGGCCAGTCCTGGTTGTGTGTGTGTGGATGGTGGTCAGCACTAATGCCAGTCCTGGTTGTGTGTGTGTGAATGGTGGTCAGCACTAAGGCCAGTCCTGGTTGTGTGTGTGGATGGTGGTCAGCACTAAAGCCAGTCTTGTGTGTGTGTGTGTGGATGGTGCTCAGCACTAAGGCCAGTCCTGTGTGTGTGTGTGTGGATGGGGGTCAGCACTAACGCCACTCCTGTGTGTGTGTGTATGTGGATGGTGATCAACACTAAAGACAGTTCTGTGTGTGTGTGTGGATGGTGTTTAACACTAAGGACACTCCTGTGTGTGTGTGTGTGGATGGTGCTCAGCACTAATGCCAGTCCTGGTTGTGTATGTGGGTGGTGGTCAGCACTAAGGCCAGTCCTGGTTGAGTGTGTGTGGATGGTGGTCAGCAATAAGGCCAGTCCTGGTTGTGTGTGTGTGGATGGTGGTCAGCAATAAGGCCAGTCCTGGTTGAGTGTGTGTGGATGGTGGTCAGCAATAAGGCCAGTCCTGGTTGAGTGTGTGTGGATGGTGGTCAGCAATAAGGCCAGTCCTGGTTGAGTGTGTGTGGATGGTGGTCAGCACTAAGGCCAGTCCTGGTTGTGTGTGTGTGGATGGTGGTCAGCAATAAGGCCAGTCATGGTTGTGTGTGTGTGGATGGTGGTCAGCACTAAGGCCAGTCCTGGTTGTGTGTATGGATGGTGGTCAGCACTAATGCCAGTCCTGTGTGTGTATGTGGGTGGTGGTCAGCACTAAGGCCAGTCCTGGTTGAGTGTGTGTGGATGGTGGTCAGCACTAAGGCCAGTCCTGGTTGAGTGTGTGTGGATGGTGGTCAGCACTAAGGCCAGTCCTGGTTGAGTGTGTGTGGATGGTGGTCAGCAATAAGGCCAGTTCTGGTTGAGTGTGTGTGGATGGTGGTCAGCACTAAGGCCAGTCCTGGTTGAGTGTGTGTGGATGGTGGTCAGCACTAAGGCCAGTCCTGTTTGAGTGTGTGTGGATGGTGGTCAGCAATAAGGCCAGTCCTGGTTGAGTGTGTCTAGAGGGTGGTCAGCAATAAGACCAGTGTTGGTGGAGTGTGTGTGGATGGTGGTCAGCACTAAGGCCAGTCCTGGTTGTGTGTGTGTGGATGGTGGTATTCAGGCCCAAAGAGGGAAGTAAAGGTGTCATTCTTGAATGTCTAGAGGGTATGGATAGCTTAAAGGAAGATTGTTGGTTGAAAAGTTGCAATACCTGATATTTTGTAAGATATATCAAAGATGTTGTGTAGACAAGTTACTTTTTTTGTTGTATTGCTATGGTTACATACCTTGATTATATCAAAGGCATTTTCAGTGTCATCTTTCCCCCTGAGTGGGTAATCACCCATGTACTTCATCACAGCTGGAACAGAAATAATACAGCTTCAGTTTCCCCTGAACAGAAAATTGCAAATGCAAATACTAAAACAGAATTATAGACTTTGATTAAAAACTTTTAAAATTGAGTAATCATCAAATTTAAAAACCGTACCAGTACCATAACTTTGATCCGTGTTTGTGAGATTTTGACATTACTATAGATTTACAGTAAATGTTGTAAAAAATGTACATTATAGATGTAACATTAGACCATTGATTTGCATGTTAACATGTGCAGTTTTTTTCTACTTACAAACAAAGTTGTCAGTGCAGCACTGATATAATTCTCTGTCCAGCGGTAATAATGGCTTCTCCAATGGAGACTGTGGATACAGAATAAAGTTAAAGCAAGCAGACAAGTTCCAAACTCAACAGCAGTGTCTTTCAGTTATAACCTACACTGTGTTTGTTTTATAAAAAAAAACATACATGCAAGGTATAGGAAAGATAATTTATGTTTTCATGCATATATAACTTATTGAATGGAGGCCCCAGTTAGATCAGAAGGTAGGCTTCAATCCAATCCTAGTTTTTCACCAACTCACCAAAGGTGAACATTATTAGACATAAATCATGCAAATCAGGGTCACATGTACATAAGTTATGAGTGTCACATTTACATAATTTATTAGAAAGACTAGTTAGATTAAATACAGAGGCAATTTGCACTAATAATCAATATATAAATTGAGTTCTATCAAAGGATTGCAAACATGCAGAACAATATGTACAGTCAAACCTGCCCAAGACGACCACCCAGGGGACCGGAAAAAAGCGGTCGATTTGGACAGGTGGTCGCTGAGAAGAGTATCGACTCAAAACATGCCCGATGCAAAGTAAAAATAGTTTCCGTTGTGTTTGACTTTGACTTTGACTTTTAATGGCAAATAGCAAGCACACTGCACGTACGCAAAGAAGCGAGGTCTTTAATGTCAAATACAACATGCACACTGTAAACTTAACCGCAAGCTTTTATCGAGCTTTTATTCGATAGTGTTTTAAAGCTCAATATTTGTACACTAACGTTTTAGACAGGAAGGGAACTTTGATGCTGACAGTTACCATACAAACCTTTATGCGTCGCTGTGTTCTTGATCGCCGTATCTGAAATAACTACGGTGCACCTTTCGAATTCGAACCCGGTACGTCCCGATAGCGTAGCTACCCACGGGTGAATGTACAGTACAGTTGGTCAAAATCTGACGCAAACTGCCCGATTTCGGCACAAAATTGCACTAGTTATCATCAAAAATCGATGAAAACCTCAATTTTGAAAATGATGCGGTCGTTATGGGTCCCAATTTGGGCCGGTCGCGGTCGCGTTGGTCAGGCGGTCGTTGAGAAAAGGCCGCTTAATGCTTACGTCAATTGGAAAAAAAATCGGGACCGACAAAAAGCAGTCGAAATGGCCAGGTGGTCACTGAGAAGAGGTGGTCGCTCGGGCAGGTTTGACTGTACAGTGTTATGGCACAGAAGACGATCATGTAGATTACTCCTTTTACAATACATACCTTTGTGAATTGTACAAGTTCTGATTTCTCCTCCTCTGTCAAAGACCTGGGGAAGTAGATAAGTAAATTGTTGATAATTGAATCCATAGGTCGCTCCAATAGTGTTTACCATGTAGCAGATCGAAGGTTCCATGCAATAACATACAATATGTACTTTGTAGGAATAACATGCTCTACAGCTCACTAATTCTACTTACAGCATTAAAACACTCGGGTAATATATTAAGTAAAGAATGAACATTATTTGATAAAAACCATGCACATCTATCATACTGCTACTACTATCAAGTTTTCATTTTCATAATTTCCATACTTGAAAACACTGATCAAAATTTATGAAAATGAGGGCTTTATTTGCATAATAAACCAGAAACATGTCACTCCAAAGATAAGCATCATTTGGGAAAATATGAGCAAGCTTTAGGAATACATGTATTTACCTGGTTGTGTAGTATTTATTTTTTAGGAATAACTACCTGGCTGTGTATTAGGAGTAATCATCATTTAGCCGGGCGATGGTTTTTTTCTTCATTTTTTTCATAACTGCCTCTTAAATGATTTTAATGGGTTTTTTTTGTCATTTGTAGATTTTAGAACTGTATATTTTGGCCCCTGTACCCTGATATTACAACAGAATGAACTGAAATTTGGTAAAGAGGTGCCTTGATCAAATGCCTGGTTTGATTACCTGGTTGTTGCCTCCCTGAAATATTTTCCTGCATATTCCATCATGGGGGATGTCCCAACAGCCAGTGATGTCAGGTCACTCTTTGTGTCATTTGCAGCCTAAAATCACAAAAAAGAGAAAATAATCATCAAAATATTTACAGCAGCTGAAGGCTTTACACCCACATTATTTCCTGCAGTACCTACTAAGGGATGATTAACATGATCCATGTAATGCAGCTTTATCAAAGTCTTATCATTAACAATTTACTACTTAAGTTATGTTGTTCACAAACAAACAGTACACACATGTTCCACTGCAGCACCATGGGAACAACCTACGATGTCCATCTTAGAACTTGACCTTTGTCTCCTCAATTCCACTAATACATGTACCATTAAGACCCATCAACTGCTCAATCTTGAATTTTGCATACTTGAATTTTGCCCAAAACCATAGCTCTACTGAAACATAACCTTCTTGACAATGGTGAAATGTACTGACCTGACTGGCCCTATCTGGATCTGACCCAGATGAGATAGATGATCTGTGGGCCACTGGCTGCACATAGTCCTTTGGAAAGTAGCCTTTGTCTCCTTTCACCTCCCCCAACATCCAGTCTACAAATAAGAAGAAGCTTATGTTACTGAACAGTTCTCAATAAGACTGGGTTATAACTGACAAAATAAAAACTTGGTGGTACATTGTAAATATGTACCATTGAAAAGGAATGCTAGCAGGTTCAACTCTGCATCTCCCTGGGATGTGCCTGTTGGTGACATATTGTTGCGGCAACTCTTCGATTGTTTTTGCCTTGCGGTTACACACTGGTAAAACATATGACCTCTACATTATATCTAACAAAAGCCACACCTGTAATGTCACATTCTCAGTTTGGGCCTGAAATCAGGTACAAGATTACTCAATTGGAAATCGCAATTTAACCGCTGAATTAAAAACAATATTGACTGTACAATCATGATTAAAATTCATGTAAAAGAGATTTGCCTGATTGCACCTGTTGATGACTTGATTGTGCTAATTTGTGACATTTGCCAATTACAAATTTTTCTTTAAGTAAAAAAAAGTCTAACATAACCAATTGGTGCCTCATGGATACATTTCGGCAACTGTTAGTGAATGTCTTGCAAACTCACCAACAGGTCGGCCCAGTGTAATATCTGCCTGAATACCATGCAATAGAATCCTCTTGAATACACTGTATTTACATTCTTTTTATAAACTCTGTGGTGGTTTAAGTGAAAGCCTAGAATGATAACTCCATCCTAGGCTTACATTTTACACAGACCAATGTTGAAGTGTTGAAATGTTATTGCTTAAAATATGAATATTCATACTGCAAACTTGATTTTGGCCCTTAACAATGTAAAGAAGATGATGTGAGTTTTGGTATGATATCATAACAAACTAAACAAAGACCTTGGATTCCTAAATTCCATATCAAGCCTTCAACATTCTACAGAGGTCAACTTCAACTTTATTTTGAATTTGTGTCATAAACTGTATGGTGTGGCCAACTGTTGATTAACCCTCAATGATGAATCAAAGAAAGATAGGTGAGGATGTTCTTAACAATATTGCTTAAGAAAGAAACACCCATGTGTAAATTGTTGAGTTGAACCAAATGGATGATGAAGGCATTAGATCAAGTGGGAAAAGTTGTTAGGCTTGTAGGTGACTAATGCCTATAGGAAAGAACAGTGACTAAACGTTTACAAGGGCAGGTCAATAAAGATTTCATCCGACCCACTACTGCTCATTGTAGGAGAGGCTTTAGAGGCTTTATTCTTCCATTAGCTGTGATACAAGATACACATTCAGCTAGTCTTCCTGGACATAAAAGTTCACACATGACATAACGTATACGTAGGAGGCTAAAATCTTAATCATATCATAGAAAATAAGATTAAATGCATACAGGTCATGTTAAATTATAGCCTACAATAACAAGAGGTAAGGGGAAATCTTTATTGAACTGCCCTCAGATTTGGTAAAATTGTGCCTCTGGCAAAAATAAAACTGCAACTTGTTCCAATTGCTTTCTGGATCCATGGCTTCAATCAGTACAATAAATGACAGTTGTGACTTTGAAGTGTGCAGAGATGAAGGGAGGGTGTTTTACCTGACTGGGTGTTTTCTGACCCATCCACCTGTTCTGGCAGGGACCTGTCAGCTGATTCTTTCCCATCTTCCAGCCAACAGTAAGAGAGGAAAGCAGTTAGGAGAAGATAAGAGACAAACAGGAAAAGGTTGGGAATTTTCAGCCAGGAATAAGTTAGGCCCTATACACACGTAGTAAGCTTGTATACCTGTAAAAACCTTAATATCAGACATTCTCTTCCAGTAAAAAAAGGAATTCTTGACAATGTTTGCTGTATAAATGTAATGAGAGAATTACGTCACTGATAATTTGTTTTCATAATTTGTTTTGTGATTACTTTTATCATACCCTCATGCAACATCCGAGTCTCAGGCCTGACTAAACAGAGAAACATAGAGAAAGACAGGAGAAAGACACATCATGTGGGTGTCATCTTCGGGAAAACAGTGGATTCACACGTGTAACATTATACAATGTACACAAAAACCAAAAGATGAGACAACATTTAGCAAAATTATCCTGGCCTGCTTCCGTGAAACTGGCATGGACTGTCCATTGTCACACTGAAAATAATTACATTTGACACAGCAATAGTCATGGCAACAGTGTTCCAACTTACTTCTAATACTTACTTTCAAATTTCTTTTGATGAAGATAAGTGAAACGATCCCTTAGAAATGTGCAATGTACTATCATAATAGTTGACTACAGAGAGCTAAACATGTGTCAAATACATCACAGCGCCTTACCTTCATTGATATCTTCTCGTAGTTCCTTCAACAACTTTATGACATCACCTGACTGGAAACTCAACAGCTTGTCTTCTTGTTCTTTCCTGGAAACATCTCTGGTGACATAGGCTCTAGTAGCACGGACATAGTTGGAGTCCTAGATGCAAAATGATTAACAATTGCTCAGTACTCGGTACTTGAAGAATTAGGTTGTTAAAAGTTTGCTCATTTGTATTTATTCCTTGTGCTCGGTTAAAACTGCACATTCAAGTTTGGTCATTTTGTTTGTAGACTTTGAAAATACAGGATATCATTAAGTCAAGAAGGGATGAAGTTTCATTATTCTTAACGTCTTGTAGGTAACTTTGACGAAGACTAAAATAAACGAACCAGGCCTGAGAGTCCGCAACTCTCACGAGTTTACGTTCTGAAGTGATTGGTCATCAGTAGTGATCCTGAAGGTGGTGACAGTAGTCATTGAAAAATTGATCTGTGTATACTTTTGTGTTGGAAGAAATTTTAGCATTGTACTATGATTACTACCAACACAGATGAGCTTCCATGATATTTAGATAATTAAATACATGTGGTTTTACTAAACAATTATGTAATACTTACTTTTTCAGATCCTCAATCCATTTTCTAATCATATCTTGAATCTGCTTTGCCTAAAGATAAAGAAAAATAGATAAAATCAAGTTAAAGTAACATAAAATTTTTGGCAAGTGCCATTGAATAATTTTGTTTGCAACAGTGTCAGACAGAATTAAATCATTTCTGGAGATAAACTTAAAGGTTGTAGTTGACAATACAAAAATGCAGAAAGCACAAAGATTCTGAGCACTAGATTCTAAAAACCCTTTCATGATCAGTAGTAACGTAAGGTTACCAGTTTACTTGCAGGACCAGTTTACGGTCACTTATTGGTGGATGCAGACTTCGAGGTCAATTGTAAAAAAGAAAATTCTCTTGAGTAGGAAAGAAGTACGTTTATATCATCTATGTGTCTTGCCTTATTTATCCTATAACTTTGCATCCAGCAAATCACGTCTGAAAAGTCCGACAACAATTTACATTTACGCTTGAGTGCGCACAACACTATTACAGATGACCCGGTTCTGATCGTAATTCTAGACGGCTATTTTCGTCCCCTCTTTAAAATCCAACAAACTCTATGAATTGAAACATCACCTCAAACCAAACCTGGAGTTCTTATCTGAAGAATGCATGGGGATTTTATGTATGTTGTCCAAGGAAACTCTTATAAACTGCATAAAAACAAGTGACTGTCCTCGCCGAGCGGGTAGTTTTCGAATGCCATGTTGCATCACGTGACTTGCCCGTTAAAGCTTGGTGCACTGGAGAGCGAGAAATTGTCGCAAGGGGCGCTGTTGGGGCTAATTTATGTGGGGAGGGCACGGCGTGAGCAAGCCACATGTATACTGAACGCATTTCAAGGCCAGTTCTTATCTATACAGGTGATAACAACATCCAAATGCGTTGCCATTATTATGAGTAGCATTGTGCAAGTTGTCGAACAGCATGGCGCTCTGAGTGGCGTTCTGTTGGGGCAAAGATGACTTACCGATAACGTTTTGCGGCGATGCAAAGTGGCGGCATGGCCATATGTAAACAATTTATCCATTGTGTTATCTCAGTGAACTACGTGGGGGACTTTTAAGGGAAATGATCAGATATATGTCCTTTAGAAAAATAACCTCATGGAGAAACACCATTATTAACAAATCGACCGTAAACTGGTAACCTTACGTTACAGTGTTCCCTAAAAGACCATTGCCTTCAGGAAGCTACATGTACATGTAACGTTAATAACAAAATGAGTATGTTGCGATTGTATGCTTCAGATCATTCAAACCAAATTAATATTTTGTTATAATTACTATATGTGTATTACCAAGCTCAGTAAAACAATCCTGTATATAAAAAATGTGATCTCTCCCCAAACATACACTACATGATAATCTTATAATCTATTTTATTGGCCCAGTACAGTTTACATGGTATCACTGCTATACAAAAGTTACTACAGTCATCCCTACCCTCGGTGTATACAAGGGAATCCTGCTTCCATTGTGGAGGTTGATCTGCAAAACAGTCCTGGGCTCCACCTCAACTGATCGGATGTCCTTGAACCTGATGGATGTACAATAATGTGTAAAGAAATAAAAGGAAGTGGCCATTGGGAGAAACAACTTTGGCCAACTGCACTCCGCATTAGCCAACAAACTAAGGAGGACATGCAGAGTTTCCTCCTTGGCTTGTCTTCACTGATAAAAAATTAATTACATTTACACCATAAACCAATGAGCACTCAGCATGAGATGGACAAAGATGTGTGAAGGACAGAGGTAACAGACGTTGGTGCTGCTTCAACATGTCTGTGAAACAAGTCGGTGTCACACCAAAAGGCTGTTACTGCTAACACTAGCTTACTGCATGGTACAATACAGGCGCAGGGGAAAATTGATATAAGGGCCAGACATCAATTTGTTTTCTATAGCCACAACTGAAGATATCCCTGTAGCTAAACTGGTAGGAGCATCATACATGTAGGTGAGATCCTGAATTCAATTAGTTGTTAACTGGAAGGGTTGTAAAGTGGTGCCTTGACCATGTTAAAAGGGAAAGGGCTAGCAACCCCTTCCTGTAAAAATATGCCCTGTCAATGACAGAAAAATCAAGGACTTGCTGACCTATGTGCTACTAGGCACTACAAAAACAACACATAGACACAGGAGTCTCCACCAAAAATGATGCAGCTTACCTGAACTCTCTCAACACATGAAGACAGTCTTTAAACGCACTCTCTGCATCCCTCCTCATGAATCTGACTCCAGAGTGAGACACACCCAACATCTGGACATCTGGGTTTGCCCTGTCACCCTACGGTGTTTCAAAGTTTGATGTTAAACACTGTGTCACAGTCATGACAAATTGTACTGATTAAAATAGTGACGGATACATCAAAATTCCTATTCCTTCCAGACAGAGAATGCACCAAAAATAAAAACTACAGAAATCATTGTATATATATTATCATACACAAAGGATATGTAACATGAGAAGATGGTGTTTACCGATACAGGGAAGACTCTGCAGAAATAGGTGGGAAAGTCTCGTGCTATGTCCACAACTCTCTTCTTGGTCATCGCAGTCTGGGACAGATTGGATGGTGTGATTCCATGTTCGTCTGAAATTTGAACAGATTATATCACTAAAACACATATGGTACCATTCACAACTACATGTTGGTTATTCTTAAGACCTTAACAGGAAATCATTTCGTATTTGAACTCAATACTACAAACATGAAATGATGGTAAAATACCAAATATGGTTTGTAGCTTGCTGCTCTCCTCAATGGTCATCCTCAGGCAGCTGTTGATCCTAGACACATCATGCACCACCTAGAAAATATATACAACTTAAATCATGGGGCAGGAGTATATTGAGTTTGTACACAGTATTACACAACTACTAGATTGAGAAGAATAGTTGATGCCAGTGCTTCACATTCATCACACAAATGCACATCTTCCCCATACATGTACAATGTATATTGTAGGTAACTTTCATCTCATTTAGTTAAGAAATTAGCTGCTTATTGTGTTAGGGGCAATGCATTGACCAAGTTTTGAATCATCTCAATAACAGAAAACAATTTGTGATGTTGACTGGATCCGAACCAAATCTACATACAACAGAATTCAGAATGACTTCAGAATGTCTGACTTCAGAATGCTTACTTGTGATTCTGTTATCAGAGATAGGATTCTGGATAATATATTTTGTATATTTCCATTTGGGGATTCTTTTATACCTATAGTGGTAGTCAGTGACACATTGGCTAATCAATGTTAGAACACACTTTAGCCTGGCTCAGACGCACTGATATGACATGCAGCCCTCCTCACTGAAATATTGCACCCAAAATAAAATGCATGACCTTCTTGAATTAAATCATTGTATACAATGTCATGATCCTTACTTATTTCATGATCAGCACATGGAAAACCTGAAACTCCAGCAGGAGAAACTGTTACAATTATGTAACTCACCTGTGCAAACACGAGGTTCAGTGCCATGGGATTCTCCAACTTCTCTGTGGGATTAAATACCTGAGGTGCACAATGGAAAAAAGAATGTGATTAAAGAGTCTGACTCATCAACAATACTTCTGCCAACTGTCCCTCTTTTGCTGTGATATTTCTTTGGGACATCTTTTACAACAATTTCTGGACAGCAAACAAAAAGGATCTGACATAAGCACCATGCAGTTTATGTTATCTCCAGATTATCTACATTTGTAGAACCCATTGGAAACAATCATGTACTATACAGTCATGTAACTGTTTAAACAAGATTGTCTTCATGGTGACTGCTTCAGTGCAAATCTATGACATGCTTTTCCAATGTACTGTACTACAGAATTGCTTCAACTGCAAATAATAGTTTCACAACCTCCCACCTTTGTCAAGCAATTTGCTCTCATTACAAAGCAAATGATACGCAATGTTTCTTTCTACATTATTTAGTATATGGATTCATTATCTACTCTTTCTGCTTCAAATATGTTGCAGATATCCTTCAGTAAGCTATATTTGTACCTGCTCCTCATTAATTGTGTAGATCAATGATGTTAAAATTAACATGATCTTTGTCTCATGATATTCACTTTTGTCATTCCTGAGCCAACATTTGATGTGGGTGTTCTGGACCAGTGTGAACTTGTATCACACACGCTTCCATTGATGATAAAATACAATTTGAACATGATTCATGTGCATAGGATGCACCACTGTCGAAAATTTGAATCTCAGATTCAGACATTGGAGCTGATGTTGTTGCAATTTTTGTCATTGTTTGAGGACACCAAATGTTCTCAACTTCTTCTGGCATATTTTGTTTTTCTGGGCAGATATGACATAAATACAACAGTGTATTCTGGCAAACCATGGTGACTGCTACAAAATGTATTACTACAAAATCTCATATTGAGACATCGAGACAATCAAATCTGAATAATGAACTGTGAATGTCCATAGAGTAATACCTCCTTCCTGACACACAGGTTCCAGTGCACCCTGGTGTAGGTATAGTAAGGCCCAGGATTGGGAGGGTAGAGTTCTGTCTTAGTCTGTCCTGACCGGGGAAAACCATCTTGGGATACAACATCTGGAAGACAGTTTGAAAAAACAAGGACTGTAAGGACAACTGTAATACACTACTTTGAGCTCCTGTATGTATCAATATATGAAGAGCAATCAAGCTAAGATTGGTACAGACGTATAGTGAACAACATTTCAAAAGCATCACAACATACTGTAGCCTGTACTTAGAAATTTGTTCAGATAGGAAAAGCCCTGCTTCAGTGTGCCTGTGTTAATTATATAACGTTATTACCTCCTTGAAATGTCATGGAGGTTATATTTTCAGTAGCGTTTGTGTGTCTGTCTGTCTGTCTGTCAACAATATAACTCAAGAACGGCTGGGTGGATTGGTTTCATACTTGGTGTGTTGGTAGGGTGTGACAAAAGCTGGAAGTGATTAGATTTTGGGCCCCCTAGCGGCTTCCGTTGGTACTGCATTGCAACTTCCGGTTTTGCTATCTCGTGTTCTGAACAAGCTATGGTCACCATTTTGAGGCGTTAGATAGCTCTTGTGCTCAGGAATTAATGACATATTAAGTTTGGACCCCCTAGCGACCAGGTTTGGGATAGCAGGGGCATTTTTGTCAAAAACTTCTGAAATGGATAACTGCAGAAGGGAACAACGGTTTTTCATGATTTTTGGTATGTGGGTACCTTAGACAATGTTGTTCAGAATTAGATACTAATCATGCAAAATTAAAGTACATTTGCATAATTAATGAGAATATTCTATCATAGCAGTTTTTTCAAAGTATCTCTTGTCCCGGACATGATATGGTCTTGACATTTGGGTGGTAGATAGCTTTTAGCGCCATGACATATTGGGCCAAGTTTCAGCCCCCTAACATTTAATTTTGGAACTGCAGGGGCATTTTTGTCAAGACATTCGAAAGAGGGTAACTGCAGAAAGTAACGATGGATTGCCATCATTTTAGGCATGCATGTGGCTTAGGCAAATATGTTCATAATGATATACATGTTATGCAAATGAAGACTTAATTTGCATAATTAATGTGGAAATTGTATGATTCCATTATTTCAATAACTGGGCTTCAATAAGTGTAACTCATGCAAATTATGATAGGTGGAACATAAGCAGATGCCAAATATGCAAATGAGGAACAGATTTGCATAATATATGTAAGAAGTGCAAAATCACCTAATGACTAATGATGGGAATTTTATACTTGTGATATGTGTAAGTTAGTCAATGATGAACATCGCCATGCATAAATCATTTGAAAGTGTCATTTGCATAAAATTTACAAAACCTCTAAATATTTCATGCGGGTATGAGGTCGCCGAACTCTAGTATGTACATGCAATATGGTAAAATTGCCCTGTTGGTTTATCAATCATGTCGGATGAAACTGATTCAAATGTGGGGAAAGCTTTTGGGAACGAGTGCTGTATCTTTCTTTCAAATTTTGTCTAAGCTGCTCACTATACATGACATGCTTTTATGATTGAGATATTGAGATGATTGTAGTGACAAACCAGGTGCCTGTGGTGCATCTATCTGTCCCCCTGCATCTGCTTCATCTGTTGGGTGATTCTGAGGAAGCACTGGTCTACCTTTTAACAAAAGTAAATATAGTCTTACATACATTATCTGGGCTGTAAATTGATAGCAACAAACAAGAATATCATCTTTTACCGCTCAGCAAATAATGATTGAAAATATAAAGTTTAACATATTAAATAAGTTCACACCAAGAATTCCATCTTCTCAGATATGTGTATTTACCAGTCTTGTACTTATTAGTACATGTACAGGTATCTACAAAAGATGCAGGCAGTGGCAGCCATATAGAAAAATTACATTCAGTAAATAAACCTCCATTAAACATGACACAGAGCAGACATGTATGATGCAAGCAGATATTCCATACTAATAGTGATCACATCCCATCATACATCATATAAGTTGTATTACCTGTTTTCTGGCTCAGCCTCCTAAGGGCCTCTTGGTGTACCTTCAAGTCCTGACTCTTTTCAGACACTGCATCTGAGTCAGAGTCTGAGGACAGCAGGGATTCTGCGTGGCCTGCTCGGGATGATGACTGCACTCTTTTGATGATAACACCTCCAATCTTTGCCAAAGCTGCTTTGTGATGGTCTTCACCTTCAGACTCTGTACTTTCTGCTTTCATGTCTTGTGGTTGCTGTACTGAGCTGTTCTCTGCTGTCCGGACTGCCTTCTGTACTGTAGGAGGGTTACTGGCCGGAGCTGCTGCAGCTGGTGTGTCAACAGAAGGGGGCAACTTTTTCTTCACCTCCTCCAGTTTAGCCATCGCCTCCTGGTGAGGATCTGGCTTCTTCTTCAGTATGAATTTGGGATTCTTGTTTGAGGGTGACATAGGCAGGACTGGAGAAGCAGTTTTTACAGGTGACTTCTCGAGTTCCTTTACGGGAGCCTTGGCCACTACAGGTGCAGCTGGTGTTGTTGGAGAGGTCTTCTTCTCTGATGTAGTGTCAGGACGAGGCTCCTTAGCTGGTGAGGCTGATGCAGGACTGATGGACACTTTCTTAGGAGAACCACGTTTCAGCTAGCAATGGCAACAAACATGTTACACAATGTCATACAATGTCATGTAAATGTACAAATACATGAACATGTACGTACTATTTGTAAGGTCAGTACATGTACCGATCTAGTGGCAATGGAGCTGACAATGTGCTGCCTATATCTATATTTTGATAGCTAACTACTACAACCCAGGACAAAACAATTCTGTGCTCTACCTTGTCTATAGCCTGGAGATGAGCTGACAGCGCAGACTCCTTTGTAGGTACCTTGTTTTCTCCTGAGGAAATCCGCACATGGACCGTTCCATCCTCCTGCAGTAAGTTGGTACATCATATATCATGACATGCAACATTTTTACACGTAATCTTTGTTGTTCTGACTTCTCATTGGTCTTCTAATGGAATTTGTTGGATAAGTCTAATGTCTTCTCTGCACTGGCCGCGCAACATATAAAATGTGACAATTGCAAGTGACACACCGGCTTTAAGCACTGCTGACCTATGATATTTTCTGTGCATTCCCTCGCCAGCATGTAGGTGGATGCAAGCAAACTGTGCCAGCAGTCTAATTTGAACAGGTTATCTGTTTCAAGGCAGAATGTACTTATTACTTAAATGTGATAATATTTTAGGTTTTGGCATTGGCACATCAAAACATGCTGTCTTCTATGATGCCTGTACGATGAGTACTTTTTGGCATTTTTAAATTTTCTTACTTTGTATTTCTCTATTAAGATATAATCATTACAATGTCATGTAGTTGGACCCATATACATAGGACTCTAAGATCATAGTATTACTCACTTGTTGCTGCTGCCCTGCCTCTGGCTGTTTTGGTTGGAGTGACCCACTCAACAAGTCTGCAGTGTGGTCATCGATCAGGAGTTTGCCAACATCACGTTGCTTTCTCTTGAGTGGCTTCTCTGCCACGGGTGGCCATTCAATATTACCCACACGAATTCTTGGAGTTGTTTTGGTGTAGAAGGCATGAGAGCGAGTTTCTTCTTCAGACTCAGTGCTGTCTTCATCCTTTGTGAAGGGAGTTACATTTGGGTCAGGTAGACCTACATTAGGAGGTTTCACTTTACTAGGAGCCACCTGGGAACCAGCTGCAGGAGACCCCTGTACAGCAGTCGGGATGGCATCGGTCTCATCTGGATAGAAAGCATGAAAACATGCTTACCGTAAGACATGGCTTGTTCTTAGCTTTAAATAGCCTGTTCTGCCTCGATGGAAGACACCATTATACATGTACTTTCAAATTTTTCAAACTACTCCCACGATTAAGCAAAGGATGGATACAAGTCATGCCATACAACTCCATGCTGTAAGAGTTTGTGAGGGGATTGGATTATACATTACAGCCAATCAACAATCATTTGACACTTTGTGTGTGTTTGAACAGTAGAACTCAAGTGTGTTATGAAATATTGTACGTGAATAGGGTGCCCCCACGACCACCCCCGGTCGAGGGACCGGTAAGCGGTAAGTAAGCGGTAAGGGAGTCCACGAAGGATACATACATGAACATTTGTAGTTTGATTATGGGCTGTCTAGAGCCTTTCTATGGTACTGCAAGAAAGAGAACTTCTAGTTTTGTTATCTGTTTCTGAGCATGTTGCAATCACGAATTTTGAGTGTAGGGAATGAGAAGTATTACAGAGGAGTAGGTGGGTGGCACTAAATGGCCGCTAATCAGCCATCCAGGACTAAAGACTACAAGTGGACAGATATAAAGACATGACCCTGTAGCTGACCTGGACTTTGTTCCGTTAAGGAAGCTGTTGAGGACAGTGATGGAGGTTTGCTTGTGCTGCTGTGACTGTGGGGAGAGCGGTGTTGTGTCGGGATGCCTGGGGCCTGCTGGGCTGGCAGCTGGGACTGCTGGGAGAACAAGGCCTGCTGCTGCTGAAGCTGGGAACAGAACAGACATCAGCTGAATCATACACCAGTAAACCTTACATCATATCGCAAACTCATGTCTGAAGGCTATTTGCAAGGGAACTCACACTGTGAGGTAAAGCAAAGTTTAAAGGGCGAAAAAACATCTAGTCTGTGGACCTATCTTAAATTTAATCAGATCGATGTTACTACAAATACTACTGGGGGTGAGGGGGAACAAACTCTTCTGAACCAAGTCTGTTTTTTATTTTATTTTAATATTTTCATTGTAAATTAAGTTACATTACAATTTTTTTCCATGCCTCTGTTTCTGTACAGACCTTATAATAAGTGGTTCACACTGCTAACAGTAGTGGTTGCCACTAAATTAGCAGCTAATCAAATGGTAATGGAATGTGTTCAACTCCTATACTCTTCTTATAAGTGCTGAAAGTCAGTCAAGTAGAGAAAGCACCATATGTACATATTTGTGCCATTTCATCAGAGCATTACTGGTAGATGGGTTCCATGTGAAGTAATGTTCACTATACTACAATTAATGTATAATGCTATACTGCCCAATCCACATCCAGCATGAGCGGTGGATACAGTGTCTAATGTAATGTTTATACTGTCTGACTGCACATGTGTGTATGTCCTGATTAGACATTCCGTCCACATACCAAGTCAATAAGAAGTCAAAAGTGAAATGATTTTAATACATGAGTGAGTGATGTTTGGATGGAGAAGTACAAAAATGTAAAACAGGGTTTAATAGTTTGCAACAATTCCATGTACAGGATTGCCCAGCTGGATTTAAGTTAGGACTTACCAGCATCATCTGTTGTGCCAGGTATGCCTGCTGCTGAAGCATTGCCTGTTGCAGCAGGGCAGGGTTCCCCACACCTACACAGAAATTCAGATTCATTTTTAATCATGCTAAACTCAGACCAACATGCTGAATTGACTGTATTAAAAAAAATTCCATTGTGCAAAAATGAATGTCAATTACCATTCAAAATTACTATCAACATTATGTTAACATTACCCCAAAATTCCAGCATCATTCCATACTTTTATTTCCAAAATTAGCAATGAAAGTTTTTAAAATCATTTCCTGTATACGAAAAAGCCTGCATGACATTCAAGATGTAATTGATAAAGAAAATCCATAAAATAACTGACTACCACAACACTAATTGTCATTTGGCTAAAATATCTAGGTCTCAATCAGTTAACATGGTTTAATTCTTATGTGAATCTATCATGTGACTTTGCTTTTACCTCCATGAAATGTCATGGAGGTTATATTTTACCCTGTGTTTGTCTGTGTGTCTGTGTGTCTGTCTGTCTGTGTGTAAACAAGATAACTCAAGAACGGCTGGATGGATTGGTTTCATACTTGGTCTGTTGGTAGGGTGTGATAAAAGCTAGAAATGATTAGATTTTGGTCCCCCTAGCGGCTTCCCTTGGTACTGCAGCGCAACTTCCGGGTTTGCTATCTCGTGTTCTGAGCAAGCTATGGTCACGATTTTGAAGTGTTAGATAGCTCTTGTGCTCAGAAATAAGTGACATAAGTTTGGGCCCCCTAGCGTCTAGTTTTGGGAAAGCAGGGGCATTTTTGTCAAAAACTTCTGAAGACGATAACTCAAGAAGGGAACAACAGATTTTCATCATTTTTGGTATGTAGGTACCTTAGACAATGTTTTACAAGATAAGATACTAATTATGCTAAACAGGAGTACATTTGCATAATTAATGAGAATATTCTATCATAGCAGTTTTTTCAATGTATCTCTTGTTACAAACATGCTATGGTCTTGATATTTTGGTGGTAGATAGCTTTTGGTGTCATGAAAAAGTGGGGCAAGTTTCAGCCCCCTAACATTTAATTGTGGAACTGCATGGGTGTTTTTGTCAAGACACTCCAAAGAGGATAACTGCAGAAAGAAATGACGGATTGCCTGCATTTTAGGCATGCGGGTAGCTTAGGCAAAGATGTTCATAATGATATACATGTTATGCAAATGAGGACTTAATTTGCATAATTAATGAGGAAATTGTATAGTTCCATTGTTTTCAATAACTGGACCTCAATACATGTAACACATGTTAATTACGATAGGTGGAATATAAGCAGATACCAAATATGGTAATGAGGAACTTATTTGCATAATTTATGTAAAAATTGCAAAACCGCTTTATGATTTAAATAATGGGAATTTTATAACTGACATGTGTACGTTAGTCAATGATGAACAACACCATGCATAAATTATGTTAATGTGTTAGTCAATTGCATGAAAGTTGCGAAAGCTCTAAATTTTCATGGAGGTATGAGGTCGCCGAACTCTAGTTTACCCTGCGTTTGTGTGTGTGTCTGTCTGTGTGTAAACAAAATAACTCAAGAACGGTTGGGTGGATTGGTTTCATACTTGGTGTGTTGGTAGTGTGTGATGAAAGCTGGAAATGATTAGATTTTGGGCCCCCTAGCAACTCCCCTTGGTACTGCAGCGCAACTTCCGGTTTTGCTATCTAGGTGTTCTGAACATGCTATGGTCATGATATTTAAGTGTTAGATAGCTCTTGTGCTCAGGAAGAAGCGACATAAGTTTGGGCCCCCTAGCGTCTAGTTTTGGGATAGCAGGGGCATTTTTGTCAAAACTTCTGAAGAGGATAACTCAAGAAGGGAACAGCGGATTAACATAATTTTTGGTATGTAGAAACCTTAGACAATGTTGTACAAGATAAGATACTGATTATGCAAAATAGGAGCACATTTGCATAATTAATGAGAACACTCTATCATAGCAGTTTTTTCAATGTATCTCTTGTTCTAGACATGCTATGGTCTTGACATTTAAGCGGTAGATAGCTTTTTGTGTCATGACAAAGTGGAGCAAGTTTCGGCCCCTAACATTTAATTTGGGAACTACAGGGGCGTTTTTGTCAAGACATTCCAAAGAGTATAACTGCAGAAAGGATGGAGGGATTGGCATCATAATAAGGCATGCAGGTACCTGGGGCAAAGATGTTCATAATGATATGAATGTTATGCAAATGAGGAATTAATTTACATAATTAATGAGGAAGTTGTATAATTCGATTGTTTTCAATAACTGGACTTCAATAAATGTAACACATGTTAATTATGATGGACGGATTATAAGCAGATACCAAATATGGTAATGAGGGACTTATTTGCATAATTTATGCAAAAATTGCTAAACCGCTTTATGATTAATGATGGGAATTTTATTATTGTGACACGTGTACGTTAGTCAACAATACCATGCATAAATTATGTTAATGTATCAGTCGCATGAAATTTACAAAAGCTGTAAATATTCATGGAGGTATGAGGTCGCCGAACTCTAGTTCTTATTTGAATCTATCATGTGACTTTGCTTGAAAGTAGCTTGTCATTTGCAACCCTTATTTGAGTTACACGCCAAAATTTCATCAGTACGGCAATACATATATATAATGGGTCATTGATATGATCTGGCATATTCATCATGCAAAATAGGATGTCATATGGAGGGAATATATTCATAATCTGTATATACCACACTCCTTTTACTCATGGTGATGTCATGACATTGGTCCATGAACTGATTCCAGTCCAGGACTTCAACTCCTGACTGGAGGGTAATTAGCACTTGTTACAAAAGTGTAAAATTTTGCAATTTCCATTGTACATGTATTTCATTATATAGTCAGACTAAAATTAATGACATAAATACATCAAATATAAATCATTTTATGAAAAGATCTAATTACATACAAAGTCTAAAAGAAAATTTCTTCAATCTCTCACACACCTTGCATCAGCCCCATATTTGGCATAGTTGGCAAGAGTCCTACTCCCATCATTCCTGGCTGCATTCCCATCATGCTATTTGCTGCATTGAGATCCACATTTTGCCCTGCCATCTTGGGTGTCGTCGAGGATGTTCCTGTAGTCCCAGCCGCTCCAGGTGGTGCAGGTGCTTGTCCTCCTCCCTTCATGTGCACCTCCATACCAGCTGCATCACCGAGCTCAGAGCTGTCGTCTGACAAGACAGGGTTGAAGAGTCTGTCCAGGTAGTCATCCAGACCTGACTGGGACACTTCGCTGTGCGGGATAGACTGCCCTCCCACAGAACGGCCCCCAAGGCTCTTGTGCCTTAGTCTTGTCTCTCTGTGTGGAGTGTTGCCCATTCTCCTGTTGGACATGTGGTGTTGAGGCGTTGACCTAGATGATGACGGACTCCCAGGGCCATGGTGGAACCTGCCGCCATCCTCTGTGGTGTAGTCTGGTGCGGGTGGCAGGCCATAATCTCGAATCGGGAGTTTGTAATCGTACGGCAGATAGTCACTGCTGCCCAGCATGGAGTCCTTATTGGCAGCTTGCCTTTGAGGGAAGTTATGCACATATTCTGATTGTTGGGACAATCTTTCTGTGTGTTTTAGGGGGCCATCGTATGAATATCCTCTTACTCCACTCTGTAGCAGCGGAGGAACCTTGGTGGGGATATCTGAGAATGATATGTCCACCTCCTCAGCATTACTCGCCATTTTATCTGAGGATACAAGAAAGAAGGATTTGCAGACAGGGAATCCAGGTGCCATCTCCATCTCTGCGATGAGGTCGAGGACATAGTCGTACCCGGCCAGCTCGTACTCTTCTGTTCCATCCCGCAGCACAACCGTCCAGCCCAGGTTCTCATCCTGGACTCCTCTGGAGGAAAAACAACTTTTAGTTCCACCTGTGAGCAAGCCTGACGGCTCTCTATTTTGTATCATTCATTCTATTTTGTATCATTGCCTTGTAGTAATATGTAAACATGTACAATGCTATCCTAATCATACATGTCAACAATGATGTGAAATAGTCTGGATAATAGAATACTGTAAATGCAGAAACTTTCGCAGTGGTTTAATGTTTGCGGTTTTCGTAGTGGCCGCTTCACCACAAACTAAAACCACTGGGAACATTTTTCCATGGCAGTAAGAGACTACAGTCCATGGTGCTACTGCGAACTTAAAACCACCGCGAAAAGTCCTTTTTCCCGCTACAACGAAATTAAATCCCCACAAACTTAAATGCATTTACAGTAAACACAGTCAAGTAGTGTTGCTCAGGACTGTCAATATGTCTTATTTCTACATCATTGTGAATGTTTATTCTGCAATGTTACAGTACAAGATGTGGGTACAAGATGCAAAAGACAATTATATCTCTTAAAATGATAGGTGAAGGTGAACAGGTGACAGGGAACAGAAGATCGAAGGTTCTACTACCCTCCATCCCATCCTTTCATGTTGCCAACTCATTCATCCCATCTTTTTGCCTTGAAACAGAGGATCTTCAAGTTAGTTTCTAAACCCAGCTTTGGAACCCCTTGTTTCCTTTTAAACATCCATCTAATATATAACGTTATAGTTGATTGGTCTTGCTCAGGAATGTCATGTCTATAACATCTGTACCATCGTAATGTCAACTTTTCTTAAAGTAGTTTCCTTCTAGTTCCGCAACCTAGTCATAAAGATTAGGCCACACCAATTTAATTTCTTGGTTCTCGGATTTTTTCAGAAAAATATTGGGGCGGGCGATCGAAAAAAAAAAATTGCAAAAAGGTTGTGGTGAACTTATTTAACACAAAAAAACAAGGTTAAGTAGTCACGTTTTCAGCTTTTCATGGCATGATTTATCCAATGAATCTCTTCCTTTGATGTTAACCACTGTTCTGATCATGTGACTGCAAATAAGCGCTCTGATTGGTTTATCAACAATATGTGCCCCTGGAATGGGGTTTTTTAAAGGTCTGCAATAGCAAAACCTATGTGATTTTTCTTGGGACTAAATTTTTTTTTTTTTGCAAATCGGAAAAAAATTGGTCGGGAAATCCGAGAACCAACAAATTAAATTGGTGTGGCCTTATTAACCAAGTCTTGTAATGATGGTGCTAACTGTGCTGTGCTATTCTATTGACATGAATCTTTGTCTACACCTATAACGCACAATGCACATTGACTGGTACAAAATATCTCATCTGGCTGACGTCTGTGACTGACTTTTGCAGTTTTCTAGGATAAACGCTCCCGTGGGCTTGCATGACCCATTCTTACCGAGAACTGGCTGGGCAGCTTTATATATATATATCTTATCTATATGTACATTGACTTGTATGAGGTCTGACTTTCTGAGGTCTTCTGGTGTTATCACAAAACATTCCAGAAAATGTGATCAATGGTGCGAATTTCTCTATCTACGCAGGACATATATATACAAATGTATAACACACCACAGCTGACATCTGTGACCAACTGTCACACTTTTCTAGTATATATTGACCACGTCATAAATATCTGGAAAGACAGACCAAGGAGCTTTTTCAACCTCCTTAGACAGACAGACACAGACACACAAACACACAGAGGTAAAAATGTTGCTGATTTCTTACCTGTGGTGCAGGACTGTGACGCCAAACTCCTCGCCGGTTGTCCAGGAGTTCACAGAGGATGTGAAAGCTTCACCTGGGGATAGAAGTGCATACAAGATACTAGTTTCCTTACAGCCTCCAATTGTCATAATAAGTGGAACACTCTAAATAAAAGACAGTTCAAACAATTATCATTTTCACTTTGCCGTACCGTAGGTACCTTTGTCGAGTAAGTGATTTACGACTGGCTGTTCATTGAGTCACCGGGTTTTTCATGACATGTACACTTATGTGTCTACATTGCACCACTAAAAATGCCTTTAAGTTTGCAGACTCAAAACAGATATCATTTATACAAATTAAGACCTCATTTGCATAATCCATGAGAAAATAAATTATAATGTAATTCCATAGTGGTAGATGGTGGGAAATTCATACTTGTGGCATTACAAAGCTAAGTAAAGGTGAAAATTGTAAGACATAAATCATGCAAATCAGTGCCACATTTCCTTGATTTATGAGGAAATGATACAATACTCATCTTTGCTAAAGAGAAGACTTTTACGTGTATACTTTGAACAATCTGTACTATTTGAATAGTAAGAGATGATCAACTGAGACAATTAATGCAAATGAGGCCCTTATTCACATAATGGAATATACTTCACTCGAAAAGGTTAATATTATTTGGTGAAGGTTTGAGGTCGTGGAACTCTAGTTGTTCATATGTTAGTGTCAACTCGACTGGTAGACACATATTTCTCAGCAACACTGCATGAAGCTGACCTACCATCATGAAACCTTGTCTCCAAGGCCATGTTAGCTAGTTTCCTGTTTGTCTTCCACTCCAAAACACACGGCGGGTAGGTACGCGGCAGACCCTCATCCATGGCTGGAGAATGTAACATCTTGTGCTGACAGTGGTTGTTGTAGCCATTATCCATACTGTTGGACACATGGCTGAAATGGACATGAAACAACTAGTAAAGAAATCCTCTAATGTGCATACAATGTACTTGCAATGTGTTGTAACTTAATACCATATGAAACGTTTGCCAATCAAGAAACATTGAAGCTTAGTTTTTCGTAGCCTTTTGCCATACATGGCAGTCCCAATTCCTGTATTAACAACTTACTGTTAAAAAAGAATATTACACTGTTACTCACTTGAGAAGGTATTTGTATAGTGTAGGAGATGGGAACCAAGATGACAGACAGTTTGTCAGCAAAATCCACCCGCGCTCACGGTTCCAGTGGGCAGGTCCCTCTCCCCATGTCTGACTGCACAGCTGGCACAGAATCTCATCCCGAACAGCCTCATTTTTTAGACCCTGCAAAGTAGGTAGAATCACTTTCCATTATTTTTCCACACTACATCACAGGACAATACTAACTTTCTTCCAACACTTTTTTTCTTTCTTCAGGTATGACATCATATAGGCCATTTTTGACTAATTTCTTTTTTACAAATAGGCACAGTCCATTTTTTTTACCATTTTTTTTACCATTAACAAGCTTTTTCCCATGACACATGTTGCAAAGGAATACACAATGTATGTCTCCTAAAGGATAGTGATGAAACTTATCCTGGCACACACTTGCAGTCTACATGTTGACATAATTAATATAACACAACAAAATTTCATATCCCCCCGCCTCACCATCTGAACAATGTAGTTCCCCAGCAGCCGCTCCTTCTCTTCAGTCAGCCTGGTGTCGCCCATGAACCTGAGAATCTGGAGATGGTGGCATGTGAGAAAGAGTCTTAATATTTCTAACTTTCTCTTGCTTCCAAAGAATTTAACAGTCATGCCGTGAGTGAGTGAGTGATCATCGTTCCCTCTTGAGAAGATGTCAAAGTACACGTAACAGTAAGTTGTTATGAGCAATAATTATAACGTATGATATGAAAGGTAAAACTCTTCATGCAAATCAATGAAATAGGTACACATGTAACATTATATGCACACAGTTGTGTACATGTCACATACTTACCATCTTGAATACAGCAATGGCCTGATGTGCATCATCATTACTCATCCTATGGAAGGGTGCAGAGATTGGCTTCTTTGTCACTCCCCATCTCCCTCCCTAAGGTTCATACAAAAACAGACTGTATTTTACACCTTGTTACCTTAAGTTTGTACTGTTGCCTTTCTCCATGCAAAATGTCTTACTCTGTTCACTAAGGTAAGGCTAAGAAGAATGTTAGACATATATAGCTGTATTTGATAATGCATATAATCTATCAGTTGACTTACAAGTCTTATAATGTTTGCATTTTTTCATCAAGTAGATAGGACATATCGTAACATATTGTAACATATTATCGTACTATATTATGCAATCTATCAATTGACTTTCAAGTCTTATGATGCATTAAACCACACAAGGTTACTGCAGAATAATTTGAGCTTATACTGAAGGTACTTTTGCCATCTACAGGTTAAGCCACAATACTAGATTGTAATGGTCTAAAAAGACAACCCAACTTACTCATAAACCTCATGAAAATCATCTCTATATTTCAGTCATACCACAGGTATGGTGAAATATATTGTATTTGCAATGTTTCTTCTTCTTGTCCTGTCAAATCTTCAAAGTGCTTCATCTCCTATGGTTACTTTCCCATGGCCAGTTTTCTACTCAATAAACATTTGAAGACCCGTGTTTTCTGGTGCTTTATTTCCTATGTGTATGGTGTTGTGTGACTGCTTGGTACAGTTCATTTAGCAACAAAAAATTGTGCTGTCAATACACAATGACCGGTGACAGCAGTGATTCAGCACTACTAACATTATTGTTAAAATTCTGTTTAAAAAAACAAACAAACAAACATGAATTGCATAATACATATTATGTTAAAGTACATATTAAATGCAAATAACAGCTGTGTGCATAACTTGTTTTATTTACCTTTCTAATCAGCATAGTCAGTGGCAATAAACACGGCATACTAATAATGCATATCATATTTATTATATCAATAAGACCAAGAAAAAATGTACACCATCTTGTGGCACCTCCCATTAGATGTTTTGTTTGTTTGAACCTTTATTTATTCATGAGAAGCTCAAATTGGCCTACAGGCTGCTTTTCATTGAGGTCATGAGGGAGATAAGGGTCAGATAAAATATAATGGAGATACAGATTACATACTGATACTGAGTGTGTGACAGAGCACATACCCAACATACATGTTAAGGCAGCCCTCCTACCTTGAGGTAGATGCTGATGTACTTGGAGAGCTGATGCCAGTCCACATCAGCAGGGAGAGAAGACTTGAAGGGCTGTTCTGCAACATGGCTGAACACTTTCACAACATTTCTGTCAGTGTGCTGGGGGTGCCATGCTGGGAAAATTATTAAAAAAAACTGATTACATCTTTTATCATACTAAAACAACATAAAAGAGACAGTGTCTTTGCCATTTTGAAGGTGACATGATTGTAGAACGATATTTTGTGAAAGCAACGAACAATTTATGAACTTCAGGAAATAATGTGAACATTGCTTCATATCTTCTAGAATCAATAATTTGACACAGTGCTAAAACAAAAATCAATGTTGTATTAGTTCTAATGTTTTGTGTCTAAATTGGCAGGATACGACAGTAGAAAAAAAGAAAAGAGTATCAATATCTCATCAGTCATATATATGGTATAATCTTTGCTTTCTAGAAATTCCACATTCAAGCATTCGACAGGTAACACCGTAACTGTTAGAATAACAACCTTTATGACTGATGTATTGTGTTTTTTCATTAGTTATGCAAATAAGATCCCCAGGTGAATCAATAATATTAGTTGATCACCTCCACCCAAAGAAAGACTGACAGCAGCTGCAGGGTGCATAACACATTGTTACAGCAGGTTAACCTGTCGCAAGACATGTGTGACCAGAGGAACTACACCTATTATCATCATGAAATCTACTTACATTTTATATTGTCAAAGATGTATGAAAGTTCGGCAGGAATTTCCATATGACTGAGATCTGTAATTTCACGAGCTTGTTGGGCCTGTAGATGAAAAAAAAAAACAATGTTGGTCTCAAGATACTAAACTCAACTCAGACTTTTTCCTTATCACTCAATAAATACAAATTACATGACATTCTATAATTTGTTTATCTCATGGATGGCTGCTATTTTCTAATTGGTCTTATCAGGTAACTGTTAATATAAAATATGTAAATCACTGTTGCCATTATCATTACAACCAACCTCTTCTTGTTTCCTGTTTTGCTGAGGTCCAGCAGCATGTCAAAAGTGAGAAAATAAACTGATATCTCATAAAACAATGAAAGACTCCACGACCTCATACCTTTGCCAAATGACATTAACCTTTTATCAGCGGCATATCATAATGTTTCTCATTGATTATTCAAATGTAAATAGAGTTGAGTTTATTAGGAAGCCCTTTAGCCCCAAATGGAGCTAATCTTCCAGACAGCCCAGCTGTTTCATCAAACCCTCACACTCATGACACCAACCAGTCATAATTTCCCATCTTTGCCTCCAGGCAGCTTTTTTTAAAGCTATCTTGCGAATACAATCATGGTAGCACGTACATGTAACAAGCACTGCACTGCATAGTCATATGTGTACATGTTTGTGGGTCTTTTTCTAAGAAGTCATTCATGTGGTCCCAGATAAATGACTGATGACATAATAACTATCACATTGAATAGTACCATAAAAACTTAACCAACATGTGAATGATTTGATGATGATAACTATGTAACTGACCCTACAGGTAGAAGATTTGACAGTGACAGAAAAGACTCACCATTGCAAGTCTGTCAGCCTTTTCCTGGGCCAGTCGATTCAATTCTGCTTGCTTTTGAGCCTCTTCACGAAGCTGTGATGATGACAAATCATGACATTACGTTAAACTAGAATTACATCTCTACGATGTATCTGTAGGATAGAAGAACATATCTGGTGTGGATGTCAAAAACACCATATCACAGAATGTAGTTCTGAAATGTCCAGACTGGCCTCAGGCGCATACTTCA
>NC_049991.1:617006-619638 GCF_000003815.2 Branchiostoma floridae | reverse complement strand
TGGAAGACAAGGTAATGTACCATGTACTCTGAACAGTCTCAACTAAAAGCTGCTTCAGGCACCTGGATAGGCACACCTGGCTGAAACAACATGGTGCAACATTCTGCCACAGGAAGCAGAGCAGCTTGTGCTTTCTGTTTACACTGCAAGTCAAACATTAGCATGCACCTTAGCCAACCACGACTCCAGCAGGAGTCAGGTTACCTGGTGGGAAACCAGCTCAACCTCACGGCTGGAACAACAACTTTTTTTACTCACCCATGTCACAAAGCTACTTGGAGTTATAATGACTTGTGTCTTTGTGGGCAGTGCAGAGAAACGACCTTTACCCCCAATGCTTCAGGTCCCACCTTGAAACAACACAGAATAGCAGGGCCTTCTGGTATGTTTACTTTACATACTAAAGACTAAACTGCGCACTGATAAGACCAGGTAGCCACACCCACCTTGTTGTTAAGACTGCAAGGTACAATGCATGACTACTCATGCTCACAGGAATGCTTGGATCACAACTATTTTGGCACCAGGTTGTCACTTTCAAAAAATGACCCTGTTTCCACCAGTAGTATTTAAATGCTATTTACACTGTACAATTCAGTGGATTTAAATGTTCTGAGTGTCCCAATTCTACAAAGTAATGCATTCACATCTGTCAAAATATACTACAGGTACATGGTATTGAGTTACTAAGCTTGGGGATATGCATTCCTGCTCCCTTTTCACTTTTTGGATGCAGGTCTTCAATATGATTTAATAGTGTTTTATGCTATTGTCACTTGAATAGATTTCTATATAAGTCTCTTGTGCATGAAATTGAATACAGGGGTATGAACTAATGATCTATATAGTAATTCTTGCTAGGGTCCAGCAACTTTGATAATGATTCTTGTGCGCGGGTAATTTCTTTCCTTAATCTAGTAGTATTGTGGCCCACATGTACAGTGACCTCTTGCATGCAAAAATGGTGGAAAAACCGCTTCTTTTCATCATGGAGTAGTTGAGACACTGAGTATGCACTTTGAACAAAGAAAGAGATTGAGAGGCCTGTACAGTGTGTACATTATTGACTGCACGCATTTTTACAAAGAAACTGGCAGAATCTTTCCTTTCTGGGCAGGAGACAGCATACTAAGGGCTAATACTAGGGTATGGCCCACTTCCTTCGCTGCCAGGCATCTGCTGCCTTTATACATAGGAGAAAAGGACATGGGCCCCTGGCTGATGGGTTGTATAACCAGGTCCAAGATGGTCGCATGATGATTCCAGGAATAAATGTTCCACTACTTTTTTTATCTACTAATTAGATGGCTTTGAAATACCGTCACCGGAGATATCAAAGACAACAGTGGTACAACTATATGTATATATAAATGTTCTTTTTTTGTTTTCATTCCTCTCCTTTATGAACTTCCAAAATTGTTATTGATAAGTATCCTGTGCAAATCCATATGTATTGTCTCTGTTTTTGTCAGCAGGGCTTGCCCTTTGTAATAGCCATAGGCTAGTTGGGCAGCCCTGGCTGTGTGTCCTGAACAGCCAAACCAATAATACCAAATGAATAAATAAATAAATAAAAAGATAAAGTTGTCAGTCTGAAGCTGGCCTCAGAAAATTCATTCATCATCAAATTACTATGACCATGCAAAGGTTGCATATACATCACAGTAACAAAAGCAATCAATTTTATATAGTATCACAAATTGGCTAGATAGACTTGGAAATCTAAAGCCCCCTTAATCTAATCCATACCCCCCTAGGAATGTTGCACCTTGGGCGCTTGATAGGATTCAAAATCAAAGGGACGGAAAATGACTTTCGGCTGGCTACAACCCGACACATTTTGTCTGTTCATATCGCATACCTTGTAAACTGCCTCATGGCAACCAGGTTTCTACTTACCCAGTAACAGTATCTACAAACTGCATATCCAAACAGATCTGTTTGATACTCTCTCACCTTTACCCCTTTTGATATACTGTAAGTGCGATGGGTTCTTTAATAAATGTATTTGAAGTGAGGCTCTCCTCAAACATGGGACCACCATCTAACGTCCAACCTGAGGGATGTCCCTGGTCAAAGCTAAATGGTACATAATAGCATTACTCAATTTTGGGTGGAGTTAGGAAGTACAATGTACATGTAGATGTAAAGTGCCAACATCATTACCTGTCAGCAGGGATTCAAACTCAGTACCACCCAGCCACCTACACAAGCTTCTTCTTCTTCTTTTAATGGTTACATTTAACAGATAACCGCACGACGTACCTGATATCTAAGTGAAAAGGTTTACGAATATTTTAATCGCACAATTGTTTTAGTGTAAATAAAGTGGAACTACAGATTGTGATGTCCAGCACAATTCAAGATGTTTCCAATTGGACATCTTGCTAGTCTGTACATGTTGAATAAACTTGTCAAACTTGTCAAACAAGCTACAAACGAGTTTGTCAAGAGAATAAAATGTTGTTTTGAAAACTGACATGAGTAATTTGTAGACTATCTTGTAAAAATATTGCACAATGGTTACAATCACAGAGATGAGGTATTCTTTAGGTCCTTTGGATTCTGGCCAACTTCCAGTAACTGTTGTGCCAATATTTCAGAATGATGAGAATTGGTGTACAACATCATC
>NC_049991.1:611316-616752 GCF_000003815.2 Branchiostoma floridae | reverse complement strand
TCATCGGCTATATGTGTCACATCAATATGGACAGGTACAGGAACATTGGAACAGGTATATGTGCATGGTGTCCAGTGAAATCGGGTAAAAGGTGACCTGCCTAGTTCTGCATTATGTGTGCAGTAGTAAGCTACAAACCTTGATGTATCGCCTCCTCTGCAAGATCATCTTCCATGTTGCCTGCACAAACACCACAGCTCTCCTCAGCTCCAAGTATGCCTCCCTAGAAAAACACAGTCAGCAAATTTTGTCTCTAAATATGTTTGCTTTTAGCTACATAGTGATTTCACATGATGAACATTGGAAATTCAAATGCTAGTGGGTAGCCCACTGGAAATTGTCTTCATTCATAGTAAGAGTATAAAAGACCAGTTTCTTCCAGATCACTTCAGTGTCACTGACGAAAGATAGTGGATACTATCTGAAACATCTGACAATTTCATTAACCTGATGGCCATGGGCAGGACATGTTAGATGCAGAGACGACCAACACATTAACAAATCCTGCCATTTGGGGAACTAGCACATTGGACGTCCTAAACTCTACTAATCATTTCATTAACTATATACAATCTTTCTAGTATATATTATTTGTTAGTATTATACAATGTATGGCATTGTAGATAACATATGGTTATTAATCTATCACATGACTGATTTGATTGACAGTAAATGTGCATATGACAGATGACATACATGTACCTGATTTTTGCCATGCGGATTCCTGCTTGGATAGTGACAATAGCAGATTTCATCCTGCTGAAGGCCTTTGCTGCCACGTGGCCACGAAAGACCCTCTGCACCTGAGTTGCTGCCAGGTTGAGAATACGACTCCGCTCCGTCTCCAGATGATGCTCCACAACCTCCCGCAAGAACACCTTTTGAAATGTACAATCAATGCAAAGTATGGATCAGCATAAAGTGCATCTTCTATTATAAACCACCTGACTACATAGAGCTCAGATTGTTTGTACTTGTCTCTATATCGAAAGAAGACACTTCAATGACCCAAGGTCACTTGACACTTGGCAGGCTCCACTTCCTGAACCTCCGTATATCTTTGTCATTGTTCTTCTCACCTTGAGATATTTCAGCTGATCTAGTCTCACCCAGAGGTAAGTTCTACATGTAACGTGGGTGCCCTAACATGGCACGCTTTTTCATTTGCTCAAACTCACCGTTAGATATCAGAGAGTGGTGAAGTTTTCATCCTGATTTTTTGACAGATTCATCTGATTAACATTTAGCCGCCAATACGCAGTGATCAATGACTACAGTGAGAAATGAAAACATAAGAAATTCATTTGTTAAAAAAGTACATCTTGAATGCAAATGACAGCTCTGTGCATAGACTAGGTTTATTTACCTTAGTTTCTAATGGTCAGTGGCAACAAAAATGCAGTCTAACCACTTCTAAAATCATACCCAGTTGCTTGAGTAATTGCTATTTTAGGTTATCCTATTGTCTGACCTTCACCGATGTAATAGCACTCTAGAATGTATATCAGCTGGCTCTCGGTTAATGTGAATTGTTGTCAGCCTTCAGCTGGTGCCAGCCTTGGTGCCACGATCCTTGTTTTAGTTTAAATGGCTAGTATTATACTCGTATATGCCAACAAAATCACCTTGAAGTTCATAATTAATGCAATATCATCTTCAGAATCCTTTATGCATGCTGTGTTGGATTTGGGATGGATAAGAGGAGCAAAGAAATCCACAAATCCCTATGACTTAAAGTACCTAATAATACCTGTACCTTAGACTGCCCCAGCTGAAACTGGTCAGCAAAGTGGCTGCCCAGCTTGCCCAGAATCATGATGCACACACCTCGGGGGTCTGAGTCTGGGTTCAGCTCACCGATCATGAACTTGTATCTGTGATACAGAAGAAGGAATCCAACAATCAAGAATCATTTTTTTACTATTACCACCAGTTGAATTAATTCTACAAAAAAAGCAAGCTTCACACTGTTCATAATAACATTTTCCTACATTTGGCAAGCAGTCAATTCTGTGCTTGCTTGGTATCAATTGAATATATGCAGCTATAATGTCCATGGATAACGGGGGGAAGAAAAGCAGAGACTTACATCCGAACACAGACGATCAAAACATAAAAACAAACAATTATAGGTACATTGTAGTACTACTCATGGTCCTGCGAGACCGACGAGTGCCTTTACTAATGTCCATGGATAGGTTGGATTGCTAATTCTAATTTTAATTGTATCCAGTATATGATTGAATGATTATACATATTTGTACATCAGATTAAACAACAAACCTGTCAGCAAACTGCTTGAATGGAACTCGGATTGGATACCCTTTTTTGCGAATGCGGATGGTGTCCAATATGCCCAAGTTCCTCAGCTGTTCCAGCACAATGGCTGTATCAAACATCAGTGCAGCCTACAGTTGGAAATATTAACACATCAAAAGACAGACAGAAAGACACATGCACACACACACGCACACACACACGCACACACATATATAACACACACAAAAAACTCAACCTTGATTACCAAAGAATTTGCCAGACCGCACTTTTAAAAGGTAAATTTTCTTTATTTGATATAAAGAATGGGCAAGAACAGAGTCTGACGATAAACCGGATAGCGAGCGACATATTTGATATATTTTTACTTATTTTCAAAAAATTCAATAGGCACACTGGACAATACATACCTTACATGTGTTTGGCTTCATACATCTAACAAATAATGGATTACACCTGGAATCAACAACATAATGCATTGAATCAAAGTCGTTATATCATACATTTAGCAGATATAAGATATCATACATGTAGCAGATAACGTTATATGTTAAACATCCTTGATATATCATACTTGTTCTAATATGATAGACCAATCTATTTCATAGTGAATGGAATTATTCCATTCCGGACAGAAAAATATTGTACAAACAAAAAATGACTTTGTTTATTGTCATCAATTTACAGAACTGTGTGAACATCTCATTTCAGCAAAGTTTTATACTTGGTCAACTTACAAGGAGGCTAGTCTTAACCAATTAGGAAAACTGAATATATGGAAAGAGTCAGCTTTCTTCAACCACATTCATACTTGCCAACATTTTGGTGCTAGTTCTTTCATTGCCTGATCCACAATTTGTTATATACAATCATGTAATGATAGCACATAAAGAACTGCATTCTTTTCACTACATCTAACGTTACATGTAGCAAAGTAGAATCAGTCATAATTGTGCTGATGGAGGTTCCAGAAGTTGGCAGGTTTTCATGAATTAGGTGGTTTTACTCTTTGAAGAAACCCAGTGAATTACCTACTAGCCTCTACCAGGCTCCATGGTTCGGTGGTCTAGTAGTAGTAGGAATGGTTTATTATTCTTTCTTTCTTTGTACAAAATACACTGCATCGCAGTGCACAAAACTCGTGCACTGAATTGGACTAAGTCTTGTATACAAATGTTTTTTACATATTTCACATCATTAAAATTTCTTTAGTATTATCAACATCTAACTATACCTATCACATCATATACACGTGTCTTTTAACGTATCGATCACAATTGTCTACTAGTATTTGTAGAAATTGGACAAATAGGGTCAATACTAAGTAGGGGAGTCAGCCGGCCGAGTAGGACCATTATCCAAACCACGAACGCAGCCTGATATAGAGGCTATGAATTACCAACCTGAAGCAAGAATCGCTTTTGCTCATATACAGTAACACAATGAATTTCACATTTTGTTTGGAGGAAATGCCATGCCACTAAATATCATATAATTCAGACATGTCTTCTACAAATTCTGTGTATGATTATGAGCTTACTTGGATATTTCCTCCAGTAGTTCCTCCAGTGACTCCTGGAACTTGGCAGATACAGTTGGAACCTTGTGGCTCACCACATTCAGCGTGGTCAATCCATGTTGTTTCTTACTGATACTCTTGTTCAGTTCCAAAGACTGGTGTTCCCAAAACATTCGAGAAAGCAGCTACATGTAATACAAAGTATGAGGAATGATTACCACTGGAAGAGCATGTTTCCATCATTCATACAGCACTTCAACAGCCTGGGAAACAGAAGAAGTGCTTAAAACGCATATTGATATGTCTCTTTTACGTCATTATCTGTAGCCAGCAACCAGTTGGGCTCAAGTCCACAATGAGGGAAGAAGTAAAGCAACCGTCTCTCCTTTGAGCAAAGATTCTAAAGAATTGTGTGCCAGAAGTGGAGTCTGTGACATCTGTGAGAGAAGATGGATTCTGCCCTACAGAAATAGCTGCGTTCAGACTGATAAGGTATGTGAGGGTACTTTTGCCAACACTGCTGGTAACAGCAGAGGTGTATTCCTTAGATATGTGCATGGTCCTGTGCATGAGAGAGAGGTTTTAAAGGCTTAGGAAAAATATTGCTTTTCTGGTGACCAAACTGACCCTATAGTGTGGAACAAAAACCTGCCAAACCTGGCCTTCTTTTTGATTGACCACTAGCATTCAGGTTACATCACATTTTTGATCCAATACCTCAGTGATGAAAATTGGAAACAAAATCTTATAAAATGCATTTCCTTGCAGACTGTACTTCACTCAGTTAACAGATTAATGCATTGAACAAGTTGATGTAGGAACTGTATTTGTTGGACCACTTGTGCTGAAATCTAAAAAGATTTTTTTCTTACTAGGCCTAACAGCACATAATCATAATGTATCTTCTTAGGCCTAAGTGCACATAATCATAATGGCTTCACCGCGAACATAAAACCGACGCGAACATTTTTCCATGGCAGTAAGAGACTACAGTGCATGGTGCTACCGCAAACTTAAAACCAGCACGAAAGGTCCATCTACCACGAAATTAAATCCCCATGAACTTACACAAATGCATTACAGTATTGCATACTACTACTAGATGTTGAATGCCTACCTCACATTTGCTTCCTATTAGCATCTCCACAACATCATATCTCATGGTGTCTTTGTTCTTATCCAGGAAACCATGGACCTGAAACATTTCAAAAGTTACTGATTAATTAGTAATATATATATATATATATATTAATTAGTATAGGATACAATTTCATCTGGTTCATCCACAACACTCTTTATCAAAGGCAGAACTACATGTAAGATTCGCACTAAAAGTTTGGAAACTTAACGTGTTGTTTATAAGTCCATTCCTTTGTTATCAATTTCAATATATAATCATGCATCATTTGAAAGTTTGTTTTATATCCTTTCCTAGAACATCCAACTTATTGCCTGTGACTGGAGGGTAACCTTCGGTGACAGAGTATTGTTTTTATATGTGATGAGTGTTCTCATCTGTATGTTCCATCTGCCACATTCATATGTAGTTTGGCATGTCCTCTGCATACAGCTGCAGGACAATGCACTTTTTTTCGCTGTAACTGTTTTGATAATCGATGTAATAATTTCAGAAATCACCC
>NC_049991.1:600379-611216 GCF_000003815.2 Branchiostoma floridae | reverse complement strand
TGGAATGAGGAAATTACACAAGCTTTTTAATGGTATATAATAGTACTTTGAAAGTAATAAAGAAACAACATAACTTATGATCGATCAAAGTGTAGTTTGGCATGTCCTCTGCATACAGCTGCAGGACAATGCACTTTTTTTCGCTGTAACTGTTTTGATAATCGATGTAATAATTTCAGAAATCACCCCTACTTCTCCGCCACTTGTTTTTTGCAACCTTCTCATGAAAGCAGACCCAGTACTCATTCCATAAATTCATATGAAAAATCATAATGAGTTATTATAATAGAATGAGGAAGTTACACAAACTTTTTAATGGTATATAATTATATATATAGTACTTTGAAAGTAATAAAGAAACAACATAACTTATGATCGATCAAAGTTAAGTTTCCAAACTTTCTGTGCCAAGGCCAAGGGAGCATATTCCCTTCAGTATATGACACTGAAATTTCCATCAATCCCACACGTACAAATGAAACATTCCAGAATTACAACTATGCAAAAGGACTGTCACTTTCAAAAAGCTACTCCTGGGCAAAAATGGATTCACTGAATACTAGTGTGCTGACTCTTGAGTGTCTGTCTGTCTGTCGAGGATCGTCGATATACATGTAATGTTAACTCGAGAAGCCAATCCACTTAATAAGCAATAGATTCCAACTGTTCTTACTTTATAGG
Source organism: Branchiostoma floridae (assembly GCF_000003815.2). Classification (NCBI taxonomy): domain Eukaryota; kingdom Metazoa; phylum Chordata; class Leptocardii; order Amphioxiformes; family Branchiostomatidae; genus Branchiostoma; species Branchiostoma floridae. Next base: position 610,535 of record NC_049991.1, on the reverse strand, counting down.
AGACCTTTCCTGCACAGTGTCTGATGGAGAACTCCTGGGCAGGCACCCTGGGACGCTCGTAATGTTCATGGTCCTGGTGGAAGTGGTGACATTTCTCCAGGAAGGATCTATCAGTTGCCTGGGAAGAAATTCAAAACAATTTGAAAAAGGTTTAGAAGAGTATAAAACTCATTAGATTACAAATAGATTATCCTGTCAAAACTTTCAAGAAGGCACATGTATCTATTTTTAAGTATTTCTTCTATTCTATTCTACCAGGATTGTGATCTCTACTGTGACATATACATGTAGGAGGCAATTTCTAAGTCTACTTGGACATGTATAAGTCTATTGTGACATGTATAATATAAGTACTGAGCCATGAAACTGTGAGAGTGGGAAGCATCAACACTCAGAACATGTTTGTTTTCATGTACAAGGTAAAAACTACAACCTGAGGAAAGCTGCTCTGGTCGTTCAGTAAGGAGAATATTCCATGTGGTTTGGCAGAAATCAGGTCCAAGCAAAGCTGGTTGTCAGGACAGGTCATGTGTTTCCAGCCTATAGACTCTTTCTCGTACTCCATCTGAAACATTGATGACAAAACTTGTACTCTTAACTTCTACAAACTTCTAAAACAGTAGAATCTCCTCATGTTTCACTTGCCAAAACAATGTCACTACATTGATATGCACAGAACAGTCAAAACCAACCCTTTCCAGCAGAATCAGCATTTACCTGCTCTATCTTGAATATATGTCTGTTGAAGTGGTCATGAAGTTTTTCATTGGCAAAGTTGATGCAAAGCTGTTCAAAGCTGTTGACATCAAAGTCCTGAAGGGTAATAAAAAATAAAGGCAGCAAAGTTACATCCTGGAATAGCACATCATTTCCAACCCTAAAATCATCAGATTTCCAACCCTAAAATCATCAAAGGAAACATACATTTGCACATCTTGATATTTACTAATTGTTGTTAGAGTCAGTAATTAACAAGTTAGAAAATCATTTTCTAATAACTACCACAAATTTGTAGATATCAAGATGTGCAAATATACAATATTTATGTGTACTACATTCTATTAGGTTCATTACAGTTACATGACATTTGTATATGTACCAATTTGAAAGTGCTATTTTGTAAATATCAAGATGTAGCAATTTGAATGCTATTATCATTATTTTCTCTCAGAAAAAATAATAAGGGTCCTAGGGAGATGACATTTTATCATGCCATCCATATGGTAAAAAAATTGATAGATTTTTTTAATACTCAGCTATCAATATTCAGTACAACAACAGTTCTTTATATATTCTGTTAATGATAATAATATGATCAATGGACAGTCAACATGCTAATTTAGCTTTTACACTAGACTGTAACTGTATTTCTGTTCTAGTTCAGCTGTAATGATGATTCACACATTGTTATATTTTTCCATACCTCAAACCCAAAGATGTCCAGAATGCCGATTGTCCTGCACCTCTTCTCAGGCTGCTTGTACACGGTTCTGTTGACTCTCTCCACTAACCACACAAACAGCCTCTGGTACAGGGATTTGGCTATGGCATCTCTATATCATAGAATAGTTCTTATTGTACACCTATCCAGATATATGGAAACATCTACAAACAAAGATGGGTTCAAAGGAGGAGGGGAAGTGCAGAACGTGCACTTTATACGACCTTTCTCATTCTGTCCATCTGTCTTTGGGCTTGGGGATTCGCCTGCCAATGCCATACCCTAAAGATTATGGGTCTATAGGTGCCGGCAGCTGGCTATATTACACTGAACGACTTGTCACACAGAACTTTTGCACATCTGACTGCAAATGTTTTTTAAAACTGTCTAGCAAAGATGCCCCTAGCATGCTCAGTAATAAAAATTCCACTCTGCAATAGTTCTGCAAAAATATGGATTGAAAAATACATTTCTCCACTATCCTGTCATAATAGCTTAATTCCAATCTGTACCTTGCTTCTAAAGCTTGTTCCATGCTGTATGATGAATAGATCTTTTCTCCGTGTGCTTCCTAAAAAAATGGACAGAACATTACTTAAGGTCTGATAACTGTTAGTAATGACATTCTAAAAATCATAATACAGACTGTAATCACTTGGCACTAAGCACTGGCTGCCAACCTGCGACTTTTTGCAGTTTGAGTGGTGAATTGTGAAGTTTTGGGAATAGAATTCAAGCTGGAAAAAGAACATGTTGTAGCGGTGAGTATGGGAAGGAAACAGAGCGTTGTAAAGTGATCTCGATCCAGTTTTAGCTCACTGAAGAGCTAGTCTTCCACTGGTCGTGACAGAGAGGACAGACGCTATGTACAGTATTTACAGGTTCTTTGTACCGGGGAAATTCCCCTAGCTCTTTTCGACAAGCACAATGAACAGTGGACCACGGCTTAACGTCCTGTCCTAAGGACCCTTTCTGGTATCGTGCATGTCGGGTGAGCGACACAGCCGGAATCGAACTCACGGCTTCTAACCACTGGACTACGCGCGTTGTTGTTATCTACATGTAACACTGACCGTTAGTTTTGCTGTCACTGCAGAATGAAGTCCATCAAAGGGCAGCTGCAAAAGCTCTGCCACTACCCTCAACTCTGATTGGCTAATCACTGTTGCTATTTCCTCCTGCAAGATCAATCATTATACAAAATGGGAAAGTGGATATAATGTCAGAAAACTGTTACATTGCACAATCAATACAATGTCAAAATACAGAACGTTGTTAGGGTGTGCCCACTGAGTGTACAAATAATTGTCCTGTGACTGGAACAAACTTTAAGGTACATGTACTACTACAAATGACTGTAGGTGGAGGCAAATGAGATTGAGTCAGACAGGTTGCACTTTTCATTACTTCAGCTCCAGAAATATCACCATCACTCTTTCATCATCACTATGGTCGAGGATGTCAGAAATTTAGATAAGTATCAATCATGTACTTAGTTCTGACACATGTTCCAACACCAGGGCTCTCTCCTGCATCTGTCATTCTATTTGACAGAATTTCACTTTGCATAAGGGGATTTTATTTCTCTTGACCAGAGGTCCTGGGTATGAGTCCCCTGATATCCCTAACAGTCAGGTAGCCCTCATGACATGAATTGAAATACATGTAACATTAAGACTATACAAATCAGGTCAACTACATGTATCTATTATGTCACAAAGCCAAAACAGATTGCCACCTTCCTAACAGTGTCTTGTTTTTTAAGCCTTGCTACAGACAAGACAAATCCTACTAGCAGCTGATCGCTAGTCGTGACATGACGTTGAGTAATGGTAGTTGTAGTGTCTCATAACCTAACAGTAGGGTGTTTGGCTCAAAGCCCAGAGGTCCTGGGTTTGAGTCCCCTGATATGCTATGACATTCTGCCCATATCAAATTACAGCACAAATTTTGTCACTTCACTCAGGTAGAAAATGAGTACCCAATATACATGTACCTACAGACAAAAATTTACAGCTGGAAAGAGTCCAGACTTGCACCCTTTCTTATAGTATACACTTACAAAATTGATAGTCCACTCTTACCTCAGATTTGCCAAAATACACATTGCCAAGGTGCAGGACAGCAGCCACTATAGAGAACACAGTATCTGTCTCATCTGCAGTGAAACCCAGCACATCTAACGCTGCCAGGATACCAGTAAAGTCCTCACCATCATTCTTGGATGGGATAGAAGGATTGCCTCCCTGTCAGACATAATGTTCGACATAAACATCACAGTCACTCAGTCTGTTAAGATACAGTAACGGGAGGGGGCCATACTTCGACAGCCGTTCTAAGTGGATGCGCATGGCTTTTGTCAATATACATTTTACAGTGAACTCATCAAAAACAAGTTAAAATCTTGTATACATCCATATAACTGTTATTGAAGCTGTACAGATATATATTTCATTTAACGGTAGCGTTCCGCACTGTACTTTGACAGCGCACGAAACTTACGGCAGGTTTTCGGCTTGCATCCTAGCAGAACGTTCCAACACAAAAAAGGGGTCCAAACTCCGACATAGTAACAACCAGACCATCGCCGTGCATTTTAAAACAACTTATGCAAATAGAATATCACTAAAAATTTTCATTATTATTTTTTTGTACCAAATATGGGTCATATTTTGTATTACGCGACTTATTCAAATACGGTGTGTTCAATTGTTTACCTCTCACGGTGAGACCAACTTGCCGCAAAACGGCAGCGTATTATTTACGTTGGACAGTGATGTCATTTTCGCTTTTCGGCTTCCTTGATTGCCTTTTCATCCTGTCTTTTGGCAGCAGCAATGGCTACAGGATTTTTTAGTCGGTAGGGATCGATTTTTCTTGAATGTTTGTCGCTCGACGGACGGGTTGACTGAGTTCAACGTGCTGAGCATCACTCGCCCGCCTTCGTGCGTGATAGTAAAATGGCGGGGCCCCGACTGCGTGAACATTGTGGCATCATTTTAGCTCCGTTTATCCAACCCAGTTAAAGGCAGAACAGAACACAGGTATTATTTTTCGGAAGGCTAATAAACATCATTTCTATGTGTGGTGGTATTTTTTCACATGTCGTATTTTGCGAAGAATAATTCAAGAGTTTCCCGGGCCATGGTCTCGATACGTTCGCTCGTCAACTTGCAAGGAAGGCGTCAAACTTGAGCAAGTTTTTCAATCGTTATCTGTGGGACTTGCTAGCTTCGACACATACCCCGTCTTTGTAGTTATTTACAACAAGGTTTAGTCTACAGCTAGTGTACTTCTCATGTGCAGGCATCTATGCATTTCTCCGCAACAATGATTTTTAAAACCTGTCGAAATTTGGACCCCTGTCGAAGTATGGCCCCCTCCCGTTAACCATTACAGTATAGCTTCATATCCTGGTTATGTATCTGAAAACTTTTGAAGACATCAAGTCCAGATCATGCACACCTATAAGGGCTGTTTGATTTAGACTTCTCACACCCCATTTCTAGATCTGAAAGGCATCATTAAGTTTCTCATGTAATTTTTTAGTTCTCATTAGTGCTTTAATGATTACAATCATTAATTTTGCAATTCAAAAAACTCTTACAAGCTATCTATGGAACAGATAGGGAAGAAAGTATCCTGCATTTAACAAGTCAGAGATATTGTCTTTCTGGTTGTGCCTGTATTTTACCTGGTTGAGGTAATAGTAAGACTGTGCCTGTTGCAGGCCATACTTGTTCTTGTCTGCTTCTGTCATACCAGCCAGCATCTCATAGAAAATATGGTAATTCCTCTCATATGGAGCCTGCAGTGAACAAAACTTGTTATCACCCACAGAAGAGTCATTTACTGTGTCTAGCAGGAGTAGGAAAAGACTAAACAATCTAGAACCTGGTATTTGTACTTAACTTTAAGGCAACTATAATTCTATAAGTCTCAAGTCTTCTAAACATCTCTAGCTCTTGTCCAACTATCTGTACTTAGAAAATGTTTCAGTATTCATTAAAAAATCCTTTTTTCTGAGATGAATCACCTGACTGACTATCCTGGACTTCTCCAGCAGGTAATCAGTTGTCTTTGCACCTGTGATGACACCACTGTGGAAACAAAAGTACAAATATCATCAGAGAACATACCACCTACATTCATAACTTGTTTCTGAGTTTTAGATATTAATTACAACAAGGGGAAAAAGTTTGGCACACACTGTTCCTTATAATTTTCTACCAGTGACTGAAGAGACCCTACATTTGAAAAGGAAACTATTTATTACTGGTAGACGAAGGGAAGCAACCGGTGCAATGGCCTAGTGGGTACAGTGTTCGCCTTGCATTCGGTAGGTCGTGAGTTCGATCCCCAGCCTAGTCGTACTAAAGACTTTAAAAATGGTACATGCTGCTTTCTCTGCTTAGCACTCAGCATTCGGGAACAAAGAGTATGGAAGTTGAACACACACCACTACCAGTGGACTAGCCCCCTGCTGTAGTGATTGCGCTGTGTGGCCCAAGGGATACTGAAACGGAGATGGGCGCTGCCCTATGTGCCATCAGGCGTGGGAAGGACTTTTTTAAAGACAAAAGGAAGACTAATATTTGACTGGCCAGAGCAACCGGCACAACAAGACAACAGAACTTCCTGCTGTCTGACAACACAACTCTTTTCTTTTAGAATGGTGTAATACACTGTAGTATTGGTATCAGGGTTGTTCCTGTCTTGACGTTTGAAGACAGTATTGAAGGTATAAAGTTAACTTGTCTCAGCAAAAAAATGATGAAAAAATGACCAAAAAGTGAGATGCTGCATGCAGTTAGCACTTCTGTAACAAAACAAGATTTGTTCCATTGAGTAGAACATCACTCAGTTAGTGTATAAAACAGTTGTACAATTGAATTGTTCCAGCGAGGAATGTAAAGCTTTTTACACCATTGTTTTGAAATCAAATCTTTTAGACAGTGTTTGAACACTTGAGTATCTCAAGTTCATGTTCGTGTCTCAATTCTGGGGGTATCATACAAATGTTACAATTTAGAATGTCCAACTTTTAAAAGAAATGAATAGGTAAACAAAAGAAGAAAGTTACAGTTCATGCAAAACTATCATGCGGAATTTCTGTATCATATGTTACAAATAAAATTTGCCACCTTTTGCACTACATGTACCTTTGTTTGATGGTTTCGATTTATGTGATTATGATTTGATATCTGGTCTTGTTATCCGATTTGTATAATAGTTACTGATTATGTTCCTGACGTTCTTCTATATTACAATATCCTATGTTCAACTATAATTTATACTGTGTGTGTCTTATAAGTCCACGTTGGCTGGGCGTTCTAACGCATCATTCATTCATTCATTCATTCATTCATTCATTCATTCATTCATTCAGTCATTCATTCATTCATTCATTCATTCATTCATTCATTCATTCATTCATTCATTCATTCATTCATTCATTCAACGGTAACAGTGCTCATTCAGGTAATAATAAATGTAGAATAGATGTTTAACAAATTTCCCATAGCAAAAAAAGGACTACCTTACAGGACTGCCTTCTGTAATTAGTAACCAAGTTAAAAAGGAACTTACTTTGTGTATTGCAATTCCAGGTATTTTCCAAAACGGCTGGAGTTGTCATTCTTGACTGTCTTTGCATTTCCAAAAGACTCCAACAAGGGGGTGGCCTCCAGGATCTGTGGAAACCACAGAGTCAGCGAAGCGAACAAGATGGTTTATGAGGTTTTTATAGCAAAGGACAAGGCGTTATAAAACCAAATACAAAAGGAACAGGCGGGTCAGTAACGTCATTTTATATAGCCTATTCAAAGTGACCCGGCTTCATTCTGAATGCTGGCGCCACTTTGTCCGATTATTCTCCCTTAGAAAGCAGTTCAGCTTCCCGCCCATCAGCCTGAATGGGGCTCCTGGGCATGTTCCTCAGCTTCCTTTCACTCAAAAAAATTAGTCTAGATCTGATTCTGTGATTTCTTGACAGAAAAACTGTGGCACTGTGTTCACAATTTGTGCTGCAGCTTGTTAACAAAACGGCAGACATCGAAAAGATGGTTCCACTTACAGTGGGGGTGCAAAACATTCTGTTTTTAGTCTTTACGCTTAAATTGGACTTGGAAAACTTTTATTACCTTCGCCAGAATGGCAAGGTTATGTTTTGAGTAGACACATGATGTTGTGTCTCTATATGTGACAACATTCCACTTTCTGGGCTGATGTGACCATACCTTGATTTGGCAACATTTCGTGTATCTCTCATTCTGATTGGTCAGAGTCCTGTGTATCTGTCCTTCTGATTGCTTGTTTCTTTCCAAAATCATGAACAACCGGATATTAAACTGTTCTATATGTTACGGCATCATAACCAACATTACATGGGGCCTTCTGATTGGTTGATGTCGCCTGGCTATATGATAATACATGTATGTCATTGTCATCTTAATATCTTCCTCTCATGGCAGAACAGTAATGTTGAACTTCACCTGCTCTGTGATGAGTGATGTGTTGGTACTGTTACAGCTCACCTGCTCTGTGATAAGTGTTGTGTTGGGCTCACCTGCTCTGTGATGAGTGATGTGTTGGTACTGTTACAGCTCACCTGCTCTGTGATAAGTGTTGTGTTGGGCTCACCTGCTCTGTGATGAGTGATGTGTTGGTACTGTTACAGCTCACCTGCTCTGTGATAAGTGTTGTGTTGGGCTCACCTGCTCTGTGATGAGTGATGTGTTGGTACTGTTACAGCTGGCAGCCAGGAACTGCACTATCAGCTTGGTGCTCTCAGTCTTTCCAGCTCCACTTTCTCCACTGGAACACAAATATCATTACTTTTGACAAATAAATTATAGACTGTGTTTAACAGACTTCCTCACTTATCTATCAATTTTTGTTTGTTTTTTTAGCCTGGAGCATTCAAAGCATCCAAAGGACAGATCTTGACATAATACATGTAGTACTACATGTAAAGCTATACCACCGTCACCTGCAAGTGGTAATGCTGTTCATAGGTACAATGTAGCTTTTCCTGGTACCCTGTCATTTCTATAAAACAATTATTTATATATAGTTCTATCAGTACTATCAGTTCAACCAGCAGGTTTGCAAACGAGCTCTAGCAAAAACCACCACGAAAAGTCCCCTTTCCTGCCTCCGCAAAATTAACTCCCTGCGAACTTAAATTCATTTACAGTATATGATTCAGCAGACCAAGTACACTGGGTTTAGTGTATGATTCAATCATTAAAGATCAACTTCAGACTGCTTGTTTATTTATTCAAGTGTATTGTGTGTCAAAGAAAACAACATCGCTGTGAACAAAAAGTTGATGGCCTATTGCCCATTATCTAGACTTACCTTATAACCACAGTTTGATTCTTGCTGGTTCGGGCCATCTTCAGAAATGCAGTGTTGGCTACTGCAAACAAGTGCCTGCATGGATGGAAACAATCAGGCTTGCTAGTCTGATCTGGACACAAAGAGTGTGAAATGGATGCATGACAATGGGTTCTCTACTTCAATATTTCATATACTTACCATTCAAAGACTTAGGAAGACAAGATACATTTAGATATACATGTACATTGTACCAGGCAAAGGTCAACAATATCCAATGACTATCATTTTCAGATTACAGACATGTATGCATGTCATTCATTGAAACACAAGAGGAAAGAAATTCTGTTTTCCATGAATCTTTTTATCCTCAGACATTTTAAACTTTGTATTTTGGATACTTTACCAGCCAAGAAAAGAACAACAGCTGCTGTGTAAAGGTATATTATGGAATTTGTGTCTCTTACTGGCAACTCTATGTAACCCTCTTTCTCTATAACATGGACAGTAACTGTGGGAAAAAATGTAGGTTGCTCCTTCACTTAATTTGTTTTTTGTCTTTCGCCGCGGTTCCGCGGCGAAAGGCAATCAGACGGATATTAGATTTCTGTCCGTCCGGGTCGACCATGCCATACCGTGCTAGCGAGATATTCTACCCTGCAGATTCGACGGTATGTAACGTTATGTTCGCTGTTTGGTTATAATAAAACAGACATTGTAGAGAACAGTTTGACATGTCATTTACTTTGTTTTATGGAAAATCACTGCTACAAAATCTAGAATTGTGTAAGATGCGTGCGCCGCATCTGACATGGTGTGGGAGGGGGGCGTATTCGGAAATTTCTTACTCTAAGAAATTTCAGGCTATTTTCGTGTAACAAACTTCTTTTAGCAAAATAGTAGCCCTCGGATGCGTTGAAAATAGAATTACCCACATTTAATTTATAATTTCGAAAGGGAAGATTCTGACCGAGCTCGACGGAGTGAGTCTGACGCGTGACGTCACGACTCCGTCAAGTAAAAGCATAATTGCGTTACTAAAAGAAACGAAATGTTCCATTAAACATACCACAGACCTGTTTTAGTTTAAAATATCTACCTTTCACATGATCTTGCCATTAAAAAAAATATTTCCATTACTGTTTATGCCATGTTAATATTTTATGTTGTTTATGGTGACAATACTTTGTTTGTTCTTTCAGAAATTCAGGACACATCTACTGATAAATTTGATTACTACAGTGCACTTTGATAAAACCCTGTTGTACTGTAACAGAGCCGTTCTTAACAGCGAAACAATCCGAATAAAGTTAACATCATTGATACAGTTGTGTTTTTATACAGTTCAAGTAAAATATACTCTGTGAGAACCAC
>NC_049991.1:593817-600279 GCF_000003815.2 Branchiostoma floridae | reverse complement strand
GTTGCAGACTTGGCACCCACGCTTGACCAAACTATGCCAAACATTTTTACCTACACATATAAAGTAAGCGAAAGACCAGCTTTTTTCAGAAGCTCTTGTTTGTTGACAATTTGCTTTAGTATAATGTACATGTTCATAAACTTAGACACTGGTATCAGTGAGAAAATTAGTGTTACTGCTACACTGTATCAAATTAACTACAAAGGTAGCCAATGATTATCAACATAAACAGAAATGATTGTCTGACTTACGGTGGAAGGTTGTCACCGATCAAGGCTTTCTGGTATTGCTTAACGACATCAACCCCATAGATGTCAAATGGTTTGTAGGGGTTCAGTGCCACCAAGATGGAGCCAATGTATGTCTGCATTTACACAAACAAAACATTGTTATCAATGGCTGTTTGCAACATGACATGTTAACTCTCTAATATATGTACTTTATTTCAGGTAATATTTTAAAGCACCATACCTGTACCTGTATTTCAAGAAATGTGGCCAATTGTGTCTTGAGTGTCAAGTTTCCAACTACCAGTACATCTAGATAATGTAATCAGCGGTTTTTGAAGCTCAACCCGAAGTAAATGATACATAGTCAGGTAGTACACATTGTACAGGTCATATCAGGGTGTTGTCAGATGAACAGGGAATTGTGGTTGCTGACCATACATCAAAATGAAGGAGATCTAAAGTAGATATTTTATGTACATGTAGGACACCTGGATAGATTCAATAAATTGGCAGAAATGTCAGACTTTTAGTCTTCAAACTCTTGGGACTTTGATAGTAAGTCCATTTTATTTGGAAGATTTTCAGTAATCAAGAGTCCATGAAACACATTGTGTTACATTTATTACGTATACAAAGTCATGTAAAATCATCCAGGTAAGACTTGCAAACTGTCAGTGTTCGCAGGCTTGAAAAACTGCTGACAGAGCAACATGGATTTAGTCTGCATGGTCATACTATACTTACATAGATCTGATGTTCTTCAAATCTTCTCTTCAAGTTAAGGATGACTGAGCCCTCATGTAATTCCCTGCACATGAATTTGATGATAAAATTATCAGTAAGTGTGTTAAGCAAGGTTGAGGATTATATGAGGATAGGATTACCTGAGACTAGGGTTACCTGAGCATGACCATTGCATACTTAGGTATTGTTTTTGTTGTTAGATAACAAAGAGGTTCACAGAAAGAGGATGCCAGTTGGAAAGACTTGCAATGATCAATCTATGGACAACTGTGAAACAGACACCTATAATTACTCCTCCCATTTTCCTATGATTGAATAGTCCCGGAGGATTGAAACTGCCTTGAAATGTGTGACTAAGAAGCTGGGACCTGGAAGGGTGGACAGCGTTCATGTATAGATCTTGATCTCAGTCATCCTGACTCTGAGGTTATGACTCTGATAACGTGATTAGTTTAAGGTCTTTGATGTCTACTTTTCCACAAAAATGACAATCAAATTTCACTGAAATTGTCCGTTTGTGAAAAATGGACGTTATAAATTTGCATATCTAGTGTCGAATCAAACTGAAGTATTTTCATTAAGTGGCGATCAGGCATTGATTCTAAATTTGGTGGTGGGTAAAACCAAACAATCAGATTATAAGAGCTGGATATACCTGGCAATGTTTTTGGAGACCATATTATAACATGATCATTAAAAATATTATCATTGACATCAACGCCTCTCCAAATTGTTGGCCACAAAATTGCAGAGTTCAAAATTAATAACTTGAAAAACACTATCCACATTATTCATGTTTCAAACAATAAGCCAACATTAAGTCTGTAATTTGGCAAAGGTTTGAGATTGTGGAACTCTAGTTAGAACATAATTTATGTTACTTAATTCATGTATGCTGATCCTATTTGTAAAAATGTAAGTAATACATACATACAGGAAGGTAAAGATTCACAATCATGCAACTGTGGAGCTCTGAGTTTGTATATGAAGCGGCTTGACTGAGGCTGATTTGTATATGAAAAGGCCCAGAGCAATTTTTAGTGCTTTAAAATTGGAAATATTCTGCATGAGACAATCGGTACGATATTGACATTTACTTCACCATTCTAGTACATTTGTATCATTATTTCGTACTTTCAGCGTTTAAAAGGACTCACAAACATTCCGCAAACGGACCCTTTTGATTTATTACATCCTGTAATAAATCATCACCGGATCAAGCCGCTAACGGTTTCCTGTCGGTAATTTTCAGAGATTTTCAAACGCATGAGATCACCGACAGAGCGAATTGAATCTGATTTGCCCATAAGCAAATCGAAACCTTATTCCAACAAGTGACGATATCTCTGGAAGCGTTTGGGATCCATTGGTCATGTTCGCGTGCGTTCTGCAAATTTGAAATAATGGCACGTGCAGCGCTCAGATTTTCAATGAGTTCTCACCACCCAACGACGTCTCATTTTTGCTCAATAAAGGTCGATATGCAATGAGATAGAGTTATTTAAGCTTACTGTGTGTAAAAATGACTTGAAAATCAAATTTGAAAAGACTAAAAAAACTGCTCTGCGTGAGTGGTTTTACTATTATAGCAGTTTTTGCCAGGTTCAGGCACCGCTCTCCCCCCATACAATGTCAAGTGTTGTATTGTGTACGCATCTTTGGGAAGGGGATAACTAGTCTGAATCAGATGCAGAAAATATTTTTTATTTCTATTGTAGTACAGGATCATGGTAACTTGAAACACTCATTTCCCCTCCTTCCACAAACCTGGTACCTCTACAATGGAATATCTGTGAGTTATCTGTACTTCATGGGACTGTGATTCCACCACTGTGTATGACATTTTTACATGGTTGGCAAAAAAGAAATGTACCTGAGATTGATCATGTTTGGTATACCATCCTCACCCTGGTTTCTGGGGCGGATAGACGGACTGTCAGTCTCCACAACGAAAATCTGAAAACAGAACAAGGCTTTGAAAGTCAACTTATATGCTGCTAGAACACAAAGGATAATTCCATGGCCTTGTGCAGTCCTTAAAACTAGATGGAGACAGATGGAGTTAAAAGGAATTTCACACATTATATTAGCTTAATTGACAAGGGTCTGGAAAGCATTAATTCATGCTTTGATAACGGTCAGGCCATGGCCAGTTGACCATGCAACAGTTACATAGTCATGCATGCAAAAATGCAAAAATGGATACGAACGAACGAAATGCAACTGTTACTGTCTATTGTTGTGGGTGATGGTTGTCCTAAGACATGCGGAGTATCGCAGGACAGCTGCACACTTTACAACATTGTAGCACATTTCTTCAAACACAGCAATAACATCATACATTATTCTTTGCAGAAGAGCAGAGTACCTGTTCATCCAGGACATTTCTGATCTGCAGCTGGTTAGATTTGACTCCAAGGAAACCCAGAACTTCTCCAGGCAGTGGGTAGCCAGCACCGCCATCAAACCAGACAGGTGACTGCTGATTGGGAGTTATGGTAAAAATGATAAAATTCAATTATGCAGCTGAACTAAAGATGGACAGCATAAGATAGTAGAGTTAATCTCATCTGCTGCCATTACGATGCCTGTCAGAACTCTTCCTCAGTCGGGCCGCCGCATTCAGTACACTTCGCCTATTTCCCATGAAAACACGACCTGGATTGTGATAGATTTAGCCCTCCTCGCGGGAGGCAAGAAGCACACACAATCACAATTCTACTGTCAAAAGAAAGCTGATACATCATAGAATTAGTATTTTTATTTATGTTTATCTAAATTGGTCACCAGCTTCCGAAGAGAGCAAATTACAAAAGCGTGGCAAGTTAGGGCGCACTGTCTAACGCAGCTCAAAATCGGAAGTTAAATTCACGATAACGTCCTCGGTGTTTGCCAGTTGTAACGCGGAGGGTGAAGGGTTCATGAACAATATGAATGCATTCCTTATTCAAGTATGGTGTCTAGATGAATGGGTTAAAAATTCATTGATCATAACTTGACCACTCTTTGGCAACTAGTGATGGAGCCCCGTGAGTTCGAGCGCGTAAAAAAGCGTAGCATCTTAGGGCAGCCCCCGTTATACTTGGATATGTCACATTTAACTAACTTTATACATGATCAAGTATGAAATCAGAAAAACCTATAATGGCAAATTGTAGGACAAGAAAATCCTATAAGCTACATGTAAAGTGGGCAAATCAATTATGACCTAGACAGGCAACATTTGCGCGCAAATGCAGTGTATTTCAACCATCTCCCACCTCATGCAAAAATGGACTGTTCCAAAATTGAATTGAAAAAGTCAAACCCTGTGTGAGAATGGGCACTTCCTGAGGCACTTCCAGTTAAAATGAACCAGTTCAAGAACACTTCCACTGAAAAAATGGGCTTTGTATATAATCAGCCCTGTCAAACATTGAATTTCAAAATATTCATTTCGCTCGAGAATGGACTCTTTCAGTGGTACCCACAATTGAATCCGTTTAGGTATGCTCAAATTTTATCTAGTTACCGCCAACGCATACACAAACACTGAAAACCATGGAATAGCTGGCAACACGACATGCACAAAACAATCAGAGAACACAACATCTGCTTGACAACTATACAATTACCGCAAGGCCCAACAGACTGAGATAAAGCAAACCTGGACTAATATACCAAAGAACGTAGGGATGATTTCTGAAATTATTACATTGATTATAAAAATAGCTACCGCTAAAAAAAACGTTCATTATCACACAGCTGCGTGCAGAGGATCTGCCAAACTACATACAAATGTGGCAAATGGAACATACAGATACAGATGCCAACACTCATTGCATCGTACAAAAACAATACTTTGTCGCTGGAGGCTACCCTCTGGTCACAGAGTTATTACTCGTATGCTTTAGCCACACCCAATCTTAAGATGAAATGAGTCTCAAGGGACATTTTTAAAGCTTCGGGCTTGAATTATTTTTAAGTCTTTATCATTACATTTTGTACTAAAATGCATACAGAAATGTTACAACATGTACATGTACTGTGTATGTTACATGTCTAATAAGTGAACTATCAATAAAGGTTCAAACAAACAATCAAACGTAATGAAAAATCAGCATATTTTATATTACAGCTTGTTTGGTGATCAATCATGTAGCTTAAGATGCATATACATGTATTGATATCACGTTACAATATATTACATAGTATGTATCCACATTGAAAGAATACTGAATTCTGATACCTGAATACTTCACAGATCTTTAGTTATTTGATACTGACCAACAACTGTTACAGTAAACTAATTTACTTTTTCATGGATTTAATTTCCAGGTAGGAACTGGATAGGAGGTTTTTGTGGTGGTTTAACTTTGTGATCAAAACAATACTGACAAAAGAAATTCGCAGTGTCACAAAAATTAAAAACCATGATTACAAACATTTGAACATTTATAGTGTATTCCATAGAAGTCAGACACATTTAGATTCATGGTCTAAGGATGATCAATACATTTGATAATGACTATATTACTTCTTTTGTTACAAACCGTCAACACTGTACATGTATCACCCCCAATAGCATATTATATTATAAGGCAATTGCACTAATGTCCGACTCGGTAATGACAAACCCGTGGTGTTATTGTTATAATGTATAACACACGTACAGGCCATCCGTTTTAGCTTGCCTGATAGTAAAAGAAGGCTAACCTTTGATGTATCCAGGAGAGATGCCATGATGGCTCCTACCATACAGGATGCCACAGGAGTCTACAATGGGCGGGGTGTACCAGCATACACCACCCTGATCAGTCACTGTAAAACTCATTACTCCAGCACACCATTGTGCAGCCACACCTTACCTAAGCGGCTCTGTAATTGATTTGGATGTTCCAACAATAGAATCCATGTCCTTGCATGACAATAGGCTTCAAAGAGCAACACTGCATTTTAGAATACTACGCATTCAAAAATCATCGACATAATGGACATCATGTGTGCTAAACTAAGATCAGGTCTAATGACCATGATTTTCTACATCTCTGGGTATGTTCTCATGACTGTGTAGATGTCAAGACCTAAGTAGCAAGGAGTAAAATTTTAGTGCACATCACTGAGGGTCATGGACGCCAATGGAGTGGTGGGGCCTGCCCACTGATCTATCATGCTCCCTGGGGCACCAGGCGGGGTAATACACTCAGAATTTCCGGCTCATAAAAACAGGAGGTGCAGTCACCTTATAAAAAGTGTACCTTTACAGGTTGGTTATTTATTGATTAGATGACTGCTAGGGAAAAAGCATACTTAGTCTACTAGATAAAAATCAATAAGGGACTGTTCAATGTTCAGCATGGAGAGGGCTGCTAGCATCCAGACAGAGTCAGATCCAAAGCCTCAAAATCTGTCATGTACTAGTAATTACCTCCATGAAATATCATAGAGGTTATATTTTCATAGAGGTTAAACTAGCGTTTGTGAGTGTTTGTGTGTGTGTCTGTGTAAA
>NC_049991.1:584125-593717 GCF_000003815.2 Branchiostoma floridae | reverse complement strand
AATGATGCAAAATTGGAGTACGTTGGCATAATTAATGAGAATATTCTATCATAGCAGTTTTTCCCATGTATCTCTTGCCCCAGACAAGCTGCCCAGACATGATATGGTCTTTTTGTGTGGTAGGTAGCCTTCAGCATCATAACAAAATGGGGCAAGTTTCAGCCCCCTAACATTCAATTTTGAAATTCTGGGTTTTTTTGTCAAGACATTCAGAAGAGGATAACTGCAGAAAGGAACGACGGATTGACATCATTTTAGGCATGCAAGTAGCTTAGGCAAAGATGTTCATAATGATATAACAATTACATGTTATGCAAATGAGGACTTAATTTGCATAATTAATGAGGAAATTGTATAATTCCATTGTTTTCAATAACTGGACTTCAGTAAATGTAACACATTATAAATTACAACTTGAAAGTTGAACTGTAAAATCCAGCACAAAAATTGGACTCACCCAAACTTTTTACTGAAGAGCACCAGTCTTTGTCAAGGAATGAACTAGAGGGATTTAAGGAGTTAGAGGGATTAAAGAAGCCATCTACATCAGAGCAGAACAGAGACGGTGGGTGCCATAGACTTTCTGCAACCTATGATCCACTGCTCACTGAGTCACATGTTCTATCTGCATAACGTGACATCACAGCAGCAGTGGATTGTTCATTCCTTGACAAAAACTGTTGCTGTTCAGTCGAAAATTTGGGTGAGTTCAATTTTTGTGTTGGACTTTACAGTTCAACTAGTTCAAATCAGTTCATCATTAATATATGTCTTCTTAACTTAAATGGACATATATGAAAATGATGAACTGATTTGCGTAATATATGCAAAAATTGCAAAACTGCTTAATGATTAATGATGGGAACTCTATAATTGTGACATGTGTACCTTAGGCAATGATGAACATCACCATGCATACATCATGTAAATGTGTAAGTTATTTGCATAAAATTTACAAAATCTCTTAATATTTCATGGAGGTATGAAGTCGTCCAACTCTAGTTTTTGCAATCATATCTAGATCTCTTAGCATGCTTCATAGATAGACAATGGGAGGGGTCCATTTTTCAACAGGGGTTCAAATGCTGACAGGTTTTAAAAATCATAGTTGCGCAGAAATGCATCAATGCCTGCACAAGAGAAGTACAACTAGTTATAGACTAAACCTTGTTGTACATAACTACAAAGTTGGGGTATGTGTCGAAGTTCGTGAAGCACCACAGACAATGATTAAAAACTTGCACAACTTTGACGCCTTCCTTGCAAGTTGACAAGCAAACATATCGAGGCCATTGCCCTCGAAACTCTTGAATTATACTTCACAAAAAACTGACATGTGAAAAAATACCACCACACATAGGAATGGTGTTTATTAGACTTCGGAAACCTGAGTGTGTGTTCTGTCTTGCCTCTAACTGGGTTGGATAAACAGAGCTAAATTATGCCGCAATCTTCATCCCGATGCCCCACCATTTTTACCTATCACTTACGAAGGCGGCCGAGTAATGCTCAACACAATGAACTTAGCCAACCCGTTGGTAGAGTGACGGCCATTCAAGAAAAAACAATCCCCACCGTAGGTCCTGTAGCCATTGCTGCTGCCAAAAGACAGGATGAAAAGGCAATCAAGGAAGCCTAAAAGCGAATTCAAAATGCCATCACAGTCATACGTAAACAATTCGCCGCTGTTTTGCGGCAAGTTGGTCTCACCGTGAGAGGTGGTAGACGTTTAACACACCGTATTTGAACATGTGGCGTAATACAAAATATGACCCATGTTTGATACCCCCAAAAAATACTATTGAAAAGTTTCTATTCTGTTTGTATATGATGCTTAAAAATGCATGGCAATGGTTTGGTTATTAAAATGTCGGTTTTTAGACCCCTGCGTCTGACATCTGCATGCAGTTAGAACAGTTTCCTATGCAAACTGTGCACTTATTGGATCATCCTTCATAGGTAACTAAGATATGGGGATAGCACCAAAGTTGCTTACTTTATAAACGTACACATTCTCTAACTCCCATGCTTTACCCCCTTCCTTATCATTAAGGTTTTCTTTCTACTTCAACATTTCACATCTCTTACCCCCTCCCTTATTCTCTATTTTCTTTCTACCCCACCTTTTTTACATAACTCCGAATACCCTCTCTCATCTTTCTTCTTACCCATCTTCCAACCATTCTAATAAACTAAAATGGTGTTCTCTCTTGCTTTGATATTCTCTACTTGCATTGGCTAAAAAGCCATCAACATAACCAAAGAAATCTTACACGTCGAAATACTGTAAATGCATTTAAGTTCGCGGGGATTTAATTTCGCGGTAGCGGGAAAAAGGACTTTTCGCGGTGGTTTTAGATTCGCGGTAGCACCATATTCTGTAGTCTCTTACTGCCATGGAAAAATGTTCGCGGTGGTTTTAAGTTCGCTGTAAAATGGCCACCGCGAAAACCGCGAACATTAAACCACCGCAAAAGTTGGTGCATTTACAGTATCAGATTCTCATCTGATATCACTTTCATGTTCCTCTTCACAACCTCTTTATGACAACTTCCTTTTGACCCATTTCATGTATCAGGTTAATATCCATAATAGTAAAATAGAAAACTGTGCATTGAGTGTGTGTGTGAGTGTGCTCTGAACACTATTTTCATGGTCAATGCTCTGCAGTCTTCACCCTCTTGTGCCTCCACCACAAAAGTTCTCTGCATACATTTTGTAGATACGTTTGAATTGCCATTTCCTTGTAACCCGGCCTTCCTGTATTCCTAGGGAGGAAATTCCACACTGTAAGCTTCTTTCCTAAAACTACATTGATATGGCACAAACTCCCTGCAGACAGGTACAACTTTAAACCTTCCAAATCAAAAGATGAACCAAACATCTGTCACTACCAGCCATTACAGTAACCCAGCACGCTAAAAATGTCTTGTTCTGTTCCACGCTGTCGAGTTCTTTTCCTTGGCCAATACCTTGATTATCCAACACCTTTGGCTTAAGGAATGATCAAGAGCTCACCATTTCACCGGTAAGGCAACTCTACAAAACGGTCTTTCCGTTCTCCATACTACTCAGAGGTAGCTTGATAATATTGCCAACCATATCAGCCCTTGGCCAAAACAGCCTGAATGACAGGCAAATGAAACACCCTCCAAATTTTCAAACAAACGTTCCCCAAGTGCCAAGCACCAAGTCCCACACCTGTGCCTCCCTTTGCCAAGAAAGCAACACTCCCTTTAACTTTAAGGATGGCTCTCTAGTGTGCACTTCCCCGTGTTCTCACACTATAAATGTCAACAATCCAAGCGCCCAATCCGAAATAAGAAAAACCATTACATGCATGCTGTCTTTTACCGCCATGAACACATGCAAGGCGACGTATGCAAGGCGACGCTCTGCCATCGTTATTCAGTTTCACACCCTCACGGTGCCAGCAAACATCAGGCCCGAACAACCAGAGGCCCACATGTACACATGTGCGCTGTTTCCAATGGTGTTGTTGTTGTTGTTGGATGTCCATCGTCACTTAGATGCAAACATACCATGTATAAAGCTTCTTCATCCAATGGTACTCAGTGTTTAAACACTTTAAAGTGACAACAAACACCCCAGCACAAACCACAGCTGGGCAATACTTCTAGGCCAATTATCTCCTACTAGGCTTATATTCCTAACTTAGCCAAAGTTTGCCATACGGCATCTATAGCCTAGCAAACATACACGTACCATTTCTTGAAAACTTTTTCGTTCCATCGTTGTGCAGTGCTGTTGTGGTCACATAACACAGTCAAAAGTAGGTTGGGCACAAAATAGTGCGTCGCAGTTCTTGAAAGAGCCATAGAAATTTTTCTGTGCAATTGTCAGCGAGCTGGAAACCTGTGGTGGATAGTAGAGAAATATGTCATCAGTGTTGAGGTTGTATGACTTAGGTTACAATGTTTCGATGGCTGGGTCAAATAAAAGTGGCGTTTAACAAGATCGAGCCGGCAACTTTATGCTCATTTTCAGATGTGTCGTAGGTTGTTCCCGGAAATTTAACATATCAAATTCTTGTCAATAAGCCATCTCACACTAGTTACCACGCATGCACGGGTGAAAGGAACTCTGGGTCATATGTCAAAGTTGAAGGCACACAGAAAATCAACATTCCGCCATTTTGCAAGCACCATTACGTTCCAGACATTGTTACACAAATCGAAACAATGGTAGAGACGACTGTTGACGTCTGTGTGCCTTCGATTTTGACATATTACTCAGAGTTCCTTTCACCCGTGCATGCATGGTAGCTAGAGTGAGAAGGCTTATTGCTTGTGCACCATACTATAAATTTTGAGGTGTCGAACCTCTTCACATAGGCGGTATGCCATGGTATTGTTGTAGGATCACCCTTGCTGAAGCGCCCGGGGTTGGTGTTTCGATTGTGACCCGATGTACTCGGGAACACCCAAGTGAGAGCTTAAAGTTCCCACAGTGAGTTATGACGGATGCCGAAGATACCCGAAGTGCGCACTGTACACTGTACCAAAAGACCATGTGACCCCACCAACTTATAACAGGGCCTTTGAGATAAGTGTGCACATGCTTGGCCAGTTGGTTATCTTATGCCACTGTAGGATCTGCTTGGAGATGGTGTCAAGTCATTTCCCCGTCATTCACTTTCCCCGTCAGTGGTCTGGATGTTTCCCGGTCATGTTATGGATGTTATTACAAGTTATTATAAGTCACAAAAGTTTTGCCAAGAGTTTTATCAAATTTCTTATAGAGTCTAGACCTTTACTTTGACTTTTTTTACCTTGTGTACCTTGGATTACCTGGATTACCGGCACTCAACTGACGCACAAGAAATTTTCATGTTGCCGGCTCCGCCATCTTGGTTCTTTCCGCATGTTGCAAACCTCTCGTGGGTACTTTTACTGACTTTGTATGAGTACATGATCAGACTTAAACCAAACTCTAACATGAAAAACAACTGTTTGTGTATTTAAAAAAAGATAGGATCTACTAATGATTCTACTTATGTTTGGAGATTTACGAGCGATTTGGACCGACTGGAAGTGTAATCATATTTGCAAGATATTTCTGGAAGACAACGGAAACTATTTGCCACTACAAGCTGTCTGAAATTGCTTTCCAAGTAATGAAATATACACTGAAGTAGGCCCTTAGGATTCAAAACGAGAATGTTTATTCAAAATTTGTGGAGAAGCATGATGGGGAAATGTCCTGACGGGGAAAGTGAATCTGCATCTGCATAGGGGTACCCCCAAAAAGCCCCGCGTGGGGCATCGTAGGGGGGGAGCTGAGGCTCCCGGGTTAGGGCGGGCAGGCCGCCTACCTGGCATGGAAGCAAATATAAATGTCTGTACGTGTGAATATGGGTTGGTATTTGTAGTCGTGACTACCCGGGTGCGCCCTTGGGCAGGCTTGAGAATATTACTGGCGTCTATATTAATATTATTATTAACTACTTTATAGAAAAAGGTGAGGTGGGCGTTCCTCCTCCTTTCGGAGAGAGGGCGCCACTGCAGGTCGGTGAGCATTTGTGTCACTCTGCTAGTCTGCCAGTAGTCATTAAGGGTCACTCGAGAAGCCCTGCGCTGGACGGCCTCCACCGCCTGTATCCCTTTGTTGGTGTACGGGTCCCAGACGATGGCACTATATTCCAAGTGGGGCCGTACCAGCGCTTTGTAGCAAGTGGCCTTGACCCAAGATGGACAATGGGTCAAGTTGCGCCGAATGACTCCTAGGACCTTACCAGCTTTGCCAGTGGCGTGGTTGATATGGGTGTCCCACCGCAAATCGTCGGACAGTTGTACTCCAAGATAGGGGTGGGACTTAACACCGGTGAGGGCTTCTCCACAGAGGGAGTACTGCTTTTTACGGGTGATATGGAGGATGTGACATTTAGAGGGGTTGAACGACATAAGCAAACGATTTTGCCATTCTGTTAGCGCATCGAGGTCAGACTGCAGACCTTGTGCGTCAGAAGGCTTGCTGATAGTTCGATGAATCAAGCAATTGTCAGCAAATAGTCAAACATGTGAGTCTACGGAATCGGGTAGGTCGTTAATATAGAGCAGGAATAGCAGAGGGCCTAGCACAGTACCCTGTGGAACTCTAGAGGTGACCTTGACGGCTTTAGATGTTCCAACATCAAAGACAACCCTCTGGGTTCTCTCCGTAAGGAAGGCCCTGAGCCAAGACATACCATAGTGCCAGAAATACCATAGTGCTCGAGCTTGCTCAACAGACGTTCGTGAGGCACGGTATCGAATGCTTTGCTAAAGTCAAGCACCGCGGCATCGACCTGTTTGTTCTGGTCCATGTTCTTGGCCAGGTCTTGGAAGGTTAGCACCAGCTGGCTCTCGCAGGACAGACCCTTCCTGAAGCCGTGTTGCGCTGGGGACAGAATGCCATAAGCATCTAGATGTTTCATCATGTGGCTGTGCACGATGTGTTCGAGCACTTTACCACAGACCGATGTCAGAGACACCGGCCTATAGTTTGATGGCAAGGTTCTGTCCCCCTTTTTGAAGATTGGAGCGACGTTAGCTGTTCTCCAATCTTCAGGAACATCTCCCGTGGATATTGACTGGGAGAATATGACCTGTAGTATTGGCGCAACTTGTTCGGCTACAGTCTTCAGGAGCCGAGGTGGTAATCCGTCTGGTCCTGTGGCCTTGCTGGGGAAAAGTCCAGAAACCCTTGGACTTTGGAGATTACAAATTCATGCCCGGGTGACCGAATAAATATCATAATCCAACTTATACAGTCTCAGATACTAGTAAGCAAGAGTCCAGAAACATGAATGCGCAAAGTACAAGTAACGTTTCAACACCAGAGAAGAAGCATCAGAGCACGGGCAGACTCCTGTGAGAATTTGCTCTTACGCCAACATAGATTAAGTTCTCCAAATGGTAACAAGTAGTGATTAATGTCAAAGTGTTGGTAAATTTCTCATTAAGATACTGATGAAAACAGCACGATTTACGGATAAAATGGGACAAGTCCGAGAGTGCGGACATGCTAAGTACGTTCCCGAATGTTCCTGTCTGTTAACAATGGTGCACATTGACAATGGGTGGCGCATGACCAAATTCTCACAGGGCCTACGAAGTGTGTTTACCGGTACCGTGCACAGAGAAAATCCAACAACCATGTTCAAAGCACCATGAAATAGAAGTAACATTACCAATATATTCATCATGTCTAGCGGAGTAATAGGCGTTAAACAAGGACATCATCAACAACAACAACATTAACAATGTAAAACCAACCTCCTTGGTAAAACGTTGTACGATCCTGGTTAAATAAATAAATGAAATTAAAATTGCTACCTTGTATTTCGCGCTGCTCGTGTGACTTCCCGTACCGGGTCAGAGTTGAATAGCAGGTCATAGGTCACAGGCCCAGAGACCGGATATGTGAAGCAAACCATATTAAAGTTAGGGGTGTAAATTAAAGATGTACAAATGGCGCAAATATTGACTATAACTATTAGAAACATTGATGTAGAATTTCTTGAATTCTATGATAAGCTTTATCTCTAACAATTACAAAGATAATGTTATATTACGTTAACCTTAAATGTGTAAAGCTTTCAGACTACCTCCACTACCTACATGGTCTGATCCTGGCTTGGTCCAACTGCATGCTGGGTGACATGCTAGTGTGGTTTCTTTATTGGATGTACTAAATATTACCATTTTTTCACCAAATTTCTGCTTTTAGAAAGAACTTTTTCAATATGACGAGTGTTGAGCGGCTGTACAAAAACTTCGGGGTACTTGCTGATGCCAAAGATCAGGCAACACAGGTTAGTTTGATAGGCTAACGTTAGCACGTTAATTTGCTTGAATATTTATTTGTACCGCACTGCACTGAGACAGATATTTTGTAAGATACATGCATGGCACCGTCCTGTCCTGGTCAGTATTCATACCCGTCGTACATTACGTTCTTGTTCTTCTGTGGTCGTCAAAATAAAAGCTAAGATAACGTTGTCTGCGATTAGGGCCCATTCGATATATAGCAGGGGGAAGGGCCGGTCGTCAGAGGGTCGGGTCAATTTTTTTTCCTTGCCCCTCCGCCCAGGTTGACCTTGGCCCTCCCCCCTCTATCAAGGTCTCAGAACACAGTATTTATCGGCGACCCCCGTCCCCCGCAGTACTTGCAAAGGCCATAGTTATTCTTCCGTGCTCATGCGATGTGGAAACTGTGGTGAATGGTAGAGGAATATATTGGTGTTGATACTGTATAATAAGTTGGATTACGTTGCTTCTTCGGCCGGCAGGAATTTGCACCATGATACTGTTATCGGCACTTCCTGTTCGTCGCCTGCAGGCGAAAAACTGTGTTCTGAGTCCTCAAGATGAAATCGTGTGGCATAATCGGCAGCACTTTGCGCTTGGGCCCAAGAGGTCTCTCATTCGAAACATGCCATGCCACCGATCTTGTGCCCTTGGGAAAGGCACTTTACACGACTTTTCCCACATCACTCAGGTAATAAATTATTTTGAGTAACTAGCTTCGGCGATGGGAGGGTCTAGGAAATTTTTTTTGGAGGGGGGGGGGAGAAAACAGCTCGGTCTACCAGCAAAATTTGCCCTTTGAAATGCAAGAAATGGTATTTCAGAGGGTCAAGATTTTAAATTTTTTCTGGACCTTCGCAAGGGCTGGACACAGTGAAAATGTATTGGGGGAGGGGGCAGGACTTATGCATCACCCTCGAAAACCAGTTCTTCACTTACAGAAATGTCATTAAACTCTAGATTAATCTGCCAGTAAAATGTACTCCTAAAAAAAATAGTCCTAGGGCCCTCAAAATGCTACCCTGGGAGAGTGGGGGCCAGTTTATTCGGTGGCCCAAGACAGTCAGGCCTGCCGATCTTCAATTAGCGCTCGGGGACCTAAGCCCAAAGAAAAGGGTAGCGATAATATATTATAAATAACTCCTTCGGGCTTAAACTCCACAGAGCACTAATGTGAGATCGGTGGGCTGACTGCCTTGCGTCCTCGAACGAAATTCATTAGCTACCCGATGCTGTCTGGTACCCAGGGTAATGTCTTGGAGACCTGGGAGTAACAATAAACCATGTAAGCTCTGCAGTTTCTGACATCTGGCCCCAATGTCTGCATCAATGACCTTAACAAAAACCATCATTAAAATAAAATTTTCACCTTAATGCCCCAAAGTGTCTGCCCAAAAAGAAGTGTCTGTGCCATAGGTGTGTTGAACCATTGTTGGTGTTGGCCACGGTACAAGCCTTCTCGAGTTGTGCTGTTCATCCACAAACATAATATATATGGAGCAAAGAATCTGTCAGTTTTGTAACATGAACAAGGTCAAAGATGAAGCCCACTTTTTATTAGATTGTAGTTTATATAGTAATGATAGAAGTATTCTTTTTAGCTATATCATAGGAAAGTTCCCTCACTTTGAATCTTTGTCTAGTGTTGAAAAATTCATTTTTCTTATGAGGTTTGATCGAACGACATTATACAAACACATCTCAAGCTACATATTCAACATTACTAAGAAACGAGAAGAAAGCCCAACAATGTATTAGACTAGTTTTAGAATCCATGTTTT
>NC_049991.1:580010-583536 GCF_000003815.2 Branchiostoma floridae | reverse complement strand
GAATTTGTAGAAAATGTCAACGGAAGGTTAAGATATTTTACAGTTCTTTGAGATATTTTTTGTTGCAGTCTTTATTTTCAAAAGATTGATAAATGGATGTTGTTTGTTGAGAAAATGGAGGCCTTTGTAGTTACAGAATATATTTCAAAATTGCAGAAGACACTGAAAAAAAAGTATTTTGATAACTGTTAATATAAGCCTGATATTTACATGTAAGTTACTCTGACTATAGACTTAACTCCATCAAATATTTCTGAGAATACTAAAAACAATTTCCAAGCACTTTCTAAACCAAAGTTAACATAAGTTATTCCTTGTATTATTGTTTGTTCACAGCATGAAGCAGAATATCTGGAAATCCTCAGTGCCGTGAAAGGAGAGAATAATGTGAAGCGCCTGGCCGCTCAGTTCATCCCGCGTTTCTTCAAGTACTTCCCCAGCCTGAGTGAGAAGTCTCTGGATGCACAGCTGGACCTGTGTGAGGATGAAGATAGCTCGGTATGTATTACTGTCATGTGGCATTGGAATTTGTGCATACATTTTCTTCTGTGGCTGCTGATGATGATTATTCCAACATAACCTGCCATTGTACTTCATTGCTGCTCTTAGATTCGCAGACAGGCCATCAAGGAGCTGCCAAACCTCTGCAAAACCAACAATGATCACCTGATCCGGATTTCTGATGTTCTGACTCAACTGCTCCAGACAGGTTAGTACCACAAACATGAATTACTAACATGAGTATGTTAGTTGTTAGTAACCCTGCCTGTGGAGCAAGAGGTACAAATGTAGGGAGTTTGAGTCCTGACATGCATGCTCCTGGAGAGGGTTGCAGGATGGGATGTAAGGCCATGGTCCACTGTTTATTGCACTTGATGAAAAGAGTGATAACATTTTTTTCAGTTACTGTACAAAGAACATTTAAATACTGTACAAAGCTCCTTTCACTTGTACTTGTTCCATGTAAGCTTCTGGTCCAACATCATCCACACTCACCATATAAATCTACCAACCATTTGCCATCCTGAGGACATACATCTCACCCACTAAATTCCAAAATCATGTCCAGTTGCTTGAGTAACTGCTTTTTGCCGTTAAATACTTCCAATCTTTGTTTTCCAGAGGATCCGAGCGAGCTGAGTGTCGTTACCACCGCACTGATTGCATTATTCAAAATCAATGCAATGGGTAAGCTTTATCATACATATATACTTTCTGTCCTAGGCATAAATCATACTGCTTTTGCTGCATTACTTGACTTTTATATTTTGGAATAGATACTCTATTACAAACGCACATGTGCACCTGATTTAGACATTCATGTGTGTAGAAAGAATTTGAACAATATACAATAGATTAGTCCGTGTGTCTATTCACAAGTGGACTCCACAATTCTAAAGCTAACTTCAATACTGTAAGCATTGTAATTATTATACAACAAAATGGGGTAGGGAGTAGCCTTCATAACCCCTGCTTTGCCTATTGAGTCAGTTAGTAGAACTTAATAAAGCTCGATATTGCTGACTTAAGCTAAGGGCACAACGCGCCATATGTGTTATTTGTCCGTACGTGTTTGCAAAGGGAAGGAATGGCAAGAGCAGGGAGGGTGCACGTCTCAACACATGTCACTTGCACGGTTATGCAAGGTGTAACCATAGCAGGGAAATGGACTGTTCGTGGTGGTTTTAAGTTTGTACTGTACTAAAAACCATAATGGAAAAATGTTTGCGGTGAAGTGCCCACCGCGAAAACTAAAATATTTCTGCATTTACATTATGGTCTCCAGTCATCAAATTGATTTCCAATAATGCCCTTTTGATCACACTCTTGTCTTGATGTGTTTGTTGCAGGCACTTTGAATGGACTCTTCTCCCAGATTCTTCAAGGAGAGGAGGCTGTCCGGGAATGTGCCATCAAATTTCTGAGCTCTAAACTTCCACTGGAGTTGCTAACCAAGGAGGCTGAGGAGTTCTTGCTCTTGGAGACAAAAAAGGTAATTTAGCAATGTACATGTAGCACCCATCATACTGGAGACACCACTAGAACAACACAACAGGAACACACTTGTTGCAGACACACTCTGAACAAGAGACCTAGAAAAAAAAACCAAGTGACCGTAGGTAACGTATTTATGGTTTCCGACGCATCTGATTCAGTTGCAATGATATATATTATGCCGATGATAAGGACAGTCCCAGACAGACAAATAACGACGAACGGGAAAGAAAATGAAGCCCTAATATTATAACTGATAGCTTACCAGGACAAAGTACTAGTATATTGTACTTGTTACCTCCATGAAATGTCATGGAGGTTATATTTTACCCTGCGTTTGTGTGTGTGTGTGTGTGTCTGTCAACAAGATAACTCAAGAACGGCTGGATGGATTAGTTTCATATTTGGTGTGTTGGTGGGGTGTGACGAAAGCTAGAAGTGATTAGATTTTGGGCCCCCTAGCAACTTTCCTTGGTACTGCAGCGCCACTTCCGGTTTTGCTATCTCGTGTTCTGAACAAGATATGGTCCTAATTTTTGGGTGTTAGATAGCTCTTGTGCTCAGGAATAAGTGACATAAGTTTGGGCCCCCTAGCGTCTGGTTTTGGGATAGCAAGGGCATTTTTGTCAGAAACTTCTGAAGTGGATAACTCAAGAAGGAAACAATGGATTTTCATGATTTTTGGTATGTAGGTACCTTAGACAATGTTATACAAGATAAAATACAAATTATGCAAAATTAGATTACATTTGCATAATTAATGAGCTTATTCTATCATAGCAGTTTTTCAATGTATCTCTTGTACCGGACATGATATGGTTTTGATATTTGGGTGGTAGATAGCTTTCAACGTCATGGCAAAGTGGGGCAAGTTTCAGCCCCCTAACATGTAATTGTGGAACTGCAGGGGTGTTTTTGTCAAGACACTCCAAAGAGGATAACTATAGAAAGGAATGATGGATTGCCATCATTTTTGGCATGCAGGTAGCTTAGGCAAAGATGTTTATAATGATATACATTTTATGCAAATGAGGACTTAATTTGCATAATTAATGAGGAAATTGTACAATTCCATTGTTTTCAATAGCTGAACTTACGTAAATGTAACACATGCAATTTATGATAGGTGAGAGATAAGCAGATACCAAATATGCAAGTGAGGAACTGATTTGCATAATATATACAGAAATAGCAAATCCACATAATGACTGATATTGGGAATTTCATAATTGTGACATGTGTACGTTAGTCAATAATGAACATCGCCATACATAAATTATGTAAATGGTAGTCATTTGCATGAAATTTACAAAAGCTCTAAATTTTCATGGAGGTATGAGGTCGCCGAACTCTAGTTTATTATAACTCTGGCACTGACCAATGCAATGTGCTAGAAAGCCAGAGTCTGACTATCGGTCACAGAGTAGGAAAAATGAAAGGCTGCCAAAACATTTGTTTGCCAGAAGTTCCCTCCCAGTCAACCCTGCTTACATACCAGGTTAATAATTAACGGGTTAATGACCCGCCCCGA
>NC_049991.1:565668-574926 GCF_000003815.2 Branchiostoma floridae | reverse complement strand
GGCGTTATGACACCATGTACACCGAAGAACAGGCGGGTCATTAACGTTATTATCATATAGCCTACCCAAACTTGCAAACTCCTGTATGACGCATAGATCCCTTGGTACTATACGTGTGAATTCCTTTGTCGAATTTCTGAAAGTTCACATTTGTTCCTTGGTACATACATTTGTTTACAGATTGTGGTTTGAAACCAAAATTTCCTCAGAAAATATTCAAAACATTGCAGTCTTTCGCTTTTTAGAACAACAGAACTCATTATCAATGTTAACAGAAGGAGCTATTCCCTCCGCTTGCAGTCTGTACTTATTCCTTCTGCTCTGGCATATGTTTCGCTCCTTTTGATTGGCCAAACCCTGCATATGTTGTGTGTATTGCTCAGTCTGGTTGGTCAGAATAAAACGACACCGGTACCGGTGTCGATTTGCATAGACACTGGTGCCGGTGTCGATTCATTCTGACCAATCAGAAGGAGGATACACACCGGCCTGCCCGGAATCTAAGTGTTACGGCGTCATAACCAACGTGGAACGTGGCCTTCTGATTGGTCCGCGGCGCCTGGCTATATGATAATTCCAAATAGCAGATACTCAACTGACCACTTCAGTCAATAGCATTCATCCTTAGGAGTACATGTATGGCAAGCTGTTTGCTCTCTCCCAAAATGTTCAATATAACAACATAGAAAAAGATGACAGATGCCTCAGAAAATCATGAAGGAAGCAACAAATGGAATTGGTGTGGCCTAAGGAATGTGAATTTCAGAAAGTTTCCTATAGAGTCTAGCCAGTACTAAAGTAGCCCTGAGCTTGAGGAATGCTGTATTTGTTGTACAGGTTCTGACTGACGTGACCCGGGATGAGTTTGTGACCTTCATGCACATCCTGGCCAGCCTGCAGTCCCTACAGACAGTGAGTGGGCGGCAGCAGCTGGTGGACTTAGTGGTGGAGCAGGCCGAGCTGTCCAAACCATTCCAGGTAAGGGGAAACACCACGTGATGTGTATGTATGTTGGACATTTTACGTCCCTCTGTTCCTGGACAGATTTGCTTGTTGGGACGGGCAAAAATTCACCCCATCCATCCCAAAAATCTAAGCTTCATGACAAGAAGCTATTTTGTCTTATTTATTCTAATATATAAGTCTTGGAAGGATAAGTGTTCACAGTCCATCAATAGGGATCTTTCTGCTGGGTTTTCTTCTTCGCACAAATACTCCCTCAGGGTTTGCCTGACCAGTCTGGAGGGGTCTATGCAGGAATGTGACCCGGGTACCAGAGTTTTCCACGGCAGATGGCAAATGTGCGAACAGACGCACAAGTTACTCATTTCCAGACCCATGTTACATGTTGCTTTCTTTCTCTCTTTATTTAGATCATGTACATGTCATTACTCATCTCATGTTTTCCAGGCAGACGACAGCACCTGTGTAGACAGGCTGATGGACTGTGTGAGGCAGGCGATGCCACTGTTTTCTGTGAGTAAAAATGTTTCAGCTAACATTGTTCGACTCAGTAGCAAATAGGAGAAGTTCCGAGAGGCATTTGCAGCCCTGTAAGGATGTCAAATTCTGAACTGGAGCCTTGACTATTTTAACCTTCCACGATAGAACAATTTTGAATGCTTTGAATGTTCTTTATTTTTCAGAGAAATGTCCAGTCGACCAAGTTTGTTGCGTATGTTTGCGTGGCGGTTCTTCCATGTCTGACTGCAGTGACGTCATCTGTAGAAGAGCGAGACGTTAAACTTGAAGTGTTGAAGCTGCTGGCAGAGATGTCCCCCTACTGTGGTGATGTGGACAGCACTTGTCTGGCCAACCTGTACACCTGTCTTCTTGTACGGCACATTTAAGTTTTAAATTGTAGTTAGGTTGAAAGTCATATTCCCCCTTCCATTCCTTTAGTACATTGTACTACATAGATTTGACTAGGGGTGGGTACCGGTATGGTACACCAGTACAAAACCGTTTTTTCTTATTGGGCCAGAAAAAACGGATCTGTAAAAATTCAGTGTACCGGATGTTGGACCTATTGAAAATGAAGAAGTTATTTGAGGAGAAATTCACACGTTTGGGCATGACAGGTTAAAGAAAATAAGAAAATAGAGTGAAGTAGAGTAGACTTTTTGTAATTGCTACCAAATTTACAGTCAATTGTACTGAGGCAAGTTAGCCTTGTAGGATTTTAAAATGCCAGTGGGACCAAAATACTCCACCAAACAGATTTCTTTGTAGCGGAATGGAACATTGTTATGAGTATTATTCGTTCCCATACTGAATCAGGTCCACGTTCAGGTCCGGACCAGAACTCATGCACCCCTAGATTTGACCATGAAGTACGTTAAAGGCAACAAAAGCCACTGTTTGCAGATCAGAGTGATTACTGACTGTGTTAGGTGTTGGGTAGCTTTTGGAAGGCTTTTCAAACCTGTGGAACTCACAATGTTGTCAGACCAAGAAATATTTCAGGAAATTGCCATTATATTGCAAAGTTAAGGCAAACAGAACAGAAAAGAAAAAGGGATATTGTCAACTTATTTCTGACCTTGAAACCTTGATCAGCTCCACAAGTGGTTTCTGAAATAGCTGCTGTGACAATATTTACAGTTACAGAATGATGTCGAGGATGTGCAAAAGTGTCCACAATTCGACACTCAACATACAAACATGTACTCTTTGGGCACAATGTATAAAGGCAATTCGTCGATGAAGGTTAGACATCCAGGTAATAAGATACGCAAAATAGCAGTTACTCAAGCAACTGGATATTTTAAAGTGCCTTCCTACTATTATCTTTATTTACACATTCATTAAATAAAAAGGCATGTTTTGAAGAATATGTGATCCAGGTGTTTATCATAGTGATTAGTTGTATATCTGTCTCATGAAATTGTGCACAAAATGCTCTCCTGCCAAATAGTTGCTTACTTTGTTGCCCCTGCCCCAGGAATATATGCCAGTCCCTCCAGCAGAAGTCGAGAATGAAGAGAACGGTTCCCTGCAGCCCGGGGAGCCACAGCTGCAGTTCAGCTATGTGGAGTGTCTGATGTTTGCATTTCATCAGATTGCTCGTAAGGGAACAGACTTCCTCACAGCTGAGGAGAATGCTGACAGGTTAAAGGACTTTCGTACAAGGTGAATGATATATGTGTATGTATGCATACATACATAGAACATCATATATAGTATACGTCAATGTAGGTTAGACATCCAGGTAATAAGATACGCCAAAAAGTAGTTACTCAAGTAACTGGATATGGTTTTGGAAACGGTCAACTATGAATGAAGACAACTTTGTCCAATCGAAGACATTGTAAGACAAGTCAAGCTGAAGACATTTTGGATACCAACAGCAAACAAAGGTAGGGCAAAGTCAAGCTAGAGACAATTTTGGACATCTAAAGTTGTCTTCATTCATAGTTAGAGTATAAAAGACCAGTTTCTTCCAGATCACTTAAGTGTCACTGACGAAGGATAGTGGATACTATCCGAAACGTCTAACCGTTTCCAAAACCATATCCAGTTGCTTGAGTAACTACTTTTTGGCTGATGGATGTCGTGGAGCCCCTACGGCCACTGAGGTTACGGGCCGTGAGTGAGTGAGTGAGTGATAGTATATTTTGGATCTTTTTCAGTTTTGGAAGAATTATTATATTGGTAAAATCATCAGTAAAATTTTGGTATTGTAGTACAAATGTACTGCACAAAGGAAGGTATTCGTTGCATAAAACATGCCATGAAAAACTGAAAACTGGCATACTCCTGTTATTCTTCATGTTGTGTAAGTGCCTATCTTTAACCCCAGACTTATTGCACAATTTTTTTCCCTGGTGAAATATTTTCTGAAAAAAATCTTAGAAGCAGCAAATAGAATTGGTGTTGCCTTATGATTACACCCAAGCAAGGTTTATATCTTGACAACATCTTTTATGTTATGTTGTTGGGGAAAATCCTAGAGATGAATTTTGTAGTATGTGAAACTGCTTGGTTCTGCACATTATTTTTGACATTAGAATAGAAAAGCAGAACCAAAATTGGACAGGTTGTACAGACAAGTTGCTGTAGCAGAAGGGGTACCTTCCTTACGTTATTTTGCATCAGGATTATTTCCTGTAACACTGAAAGACTGTCGCAGGTCTTCAATTTGTATTTTTTCAATGTGAACTTTCCAAGCATGCGTTAATAGTTGAAGGTACATCTGATAGAGACAATACATGAAATACATAGCACTTACTATACACTGGGGTCATTCTTGTTGCCTTGTCCAGACTGCAGTACTTTGCCAGAGGCCTTCAGGTGTACATCAAACAGCTCCGCCTGTCTCTACAGGGAAAGACTGGGGAAGAACTGAAAACTACAGAGGTACATGTGCATAGTCTCATCCATTGTTAGGATGTTGTTGCTCGTTGCCATTTCATGAACACCCCTACAATGTATGATCTTTGTAGAAATTTCTTTACACGGTTGCTTTGGTGATGTAATAATTGGAGGAGATTTTAATGCCTTCCCACCAAGAAACGTTTATAGTAGTGCATCTCAGTCTATACTTAATGTTGGTTTAATAAACCTAAACAGGCAGGATCCTGAACCTAAACCCTTGGGCCTGAATCTGGACTTGGACCTGATTTAGCCTAATCGCATCCACACCGCATACAAGCAACAAACTTCTCGCTGAACTTCTCCTGACCTCTTTAGTTAAAACATCATGCAAACTGCTGTCACTTAGACGTATGTCAGTAATGGCATCAGAAATGCCTCATAATGATTGCAGTATTGACATGGTACAATGTGTTTTTTTTTATCACAGAACAAAATCAAAGTGGTAGCACTGAGAACAACCTCCAATATCAATGTCCTTATCAAGGTGAGGTGGCCTATATGAAGTTTTCAACAGGTTCATATTTCACATTTATCACATTTATCAAATTAGTTGAAACAAGACATGACCATAGGAATTTTTGTACCATATTGGTATTTCTCATATACTTTGTACATGTACCATACAGTTAGATTGCAGAAAATGGCAATTTGTATTTTTGAAAGGGTAGAACAGAAAGTAACTGAGATATTCATATGGTTGTATTAACGATTTTTATCTGTTCATCTTCTTTGTAAATAACTGTTGATTGATGTTTCCAGGACCTGTTTCACAACCCACCATCATACAAAAGTGTTGTAGGCTTGTCCTGGAAACCAACCACAGTAAGTACACTTAGTCTAGTCTTTACAGAGCCCAAAACACTGGGTCTCAAAATTGGGGCTGTGCACCCAATCCTTTTCTGTGGGTGCATAGGTGCACCCAAAAATGTTCATAGGCTTACGTATGTAAAGATATCAATATACTAGTAAACACCATATTCCTGACATCTACGTGTTAGAAAGATAATGAAATGTCTGTCATAGTATTATGCTTCAAAACCGTATGCGTGCCAAGCCAGGTTCCACAGGCAACTCTGGACACTGACTATCATGTGTTCGAAATATTCCATCATTTGGTTCAGTTTTTTGGAACTTCCTATGATAACTGCTGGGACGAGAGCATGTTAAATTTGTTAATTTTCTTAACATTGTAACATTGCTGATCTCCGTGAACACATTGTCATGATTTCTGGGTGGGCAAAATTTGGCGTTACAATTCCTATTATGTTTTACAAAAGATGAACCACAACATTAGTACTGGTTGATGGCTTGGAAGAAATGACAGGTAAGACTCCTCTCCCGAAAAAACAACAGCTGTCATCTGAGAAGACAAAAAGAAGTCACATTATAGTAGTGTAAAATGTCACAATTCAGTTACCATGCCCTCAGATCAATTCAGATCACTACTAACTTTGATCATTTTAAGATTTAGAGTAGGTAGATCTAATAAATGAATGTAGAAATATTATTTTGAAAATGTGTTTCTAACTGGTCATATGGAATAATGTATTATGATTCTGTTTTTACTTTCAGAAACCTTCAAGTGACACTGAGGGGTAAGTACCACCCTCATATTTAATTACTAAATGTATGTATATACACATGTGGGGAGCTCCAACCCTTCTGTACAATTTATAGTGATGCTACATGTAGTTGTGCCCTGGAGCTCTGACTTTACAATATCACAGAATTCCTTCTACAGTAATAACAGTGACATCTTCAAGCTTATAGAAAGCATTATATCATTGAAAGAATGTAAGTAAGTATTGTAATATAATGATATGTGGAAATTATAAAACGTACAATCATGTATTTGGATTTAGATAGCATCCCAAATGTGTCCCAAATGTCCACCTGTTAAAAGTTTTCAGATTGCAGGTAAAATTGTTACCAATAAGCTAAAAAAGATGGTTTTGTTTTATGAACAATAATTCCCTGTTATTTTTGATATTCATAACTAAACCTAACATGCACATACAATGTACAAGTGATTCATTTTTCTTATTTGTATCCATAGAACAAAGAGAGCAGGCAGTGCTACTTCTGTCCAAGAAACTGTCCCTACCAAAAGAATGGCTGTGCGCCCCAAACACAACGAGCGCTCTTTGTACCACCCCCCTGGGGGCAAGTACAGTGAGCGGGTGGGCAGGGCCCCCACAGGTGGGGAGTTTAGTAAGTATGCTTGTCTCAGTCTTTGCGCCTACATGGGCAGATGTACTTCTACTTTTTGGTACCCTTAAAAACATTGGCTCACTTTTTTGACAGAATTGGAAAACAGAAGTCGAAATTAGAAAGCTTCATTTACATGCATAACAGAATTGTAGAAATAGACCATTCCAACGCTTTTCATTGAAAATTGTCAGTTTCTTACAAAATAATGTGTGTATACCCATTTTTGTAACATGCAGCTGTTTTTTTTTAACAAAGTTGAGCGAGGAATGGTGGGCATCGTTACTTTATAAAGTATAAAGCAAGTTTTGTACTTTGTCTCTAGATGCCAACCAGTGGGGGTTTGGACAGAGAAGAGGTGGGTGGAGAGGGCGTGGCCAGGGGCTGGGGAGGGGCCAGTACTGAGACCTGCTGTACATGCTGAACCATACTGGCTACTAGAGTCAGCAGCAAGGGGACCAATGGAAGAGTAAGGTTTGAGATGTAGATGGAACGTTATTCTAGAAGGCGATTTAGGTGATTTTATTGTATGTAGTATTTTCATTGCCTCTTGCAATACCTGCAGCTCTTTGTCCAAAAGGGCACTAAGATTTGTGGTAATTTCTCTGTTTGCTGTTCAAAACAATTTAGTAGGCAACATGAGTCAATAGCTGTTGCCACAAGATTAGTTTATGACATAAGGGCCAGATATGGAGATGGCTATTCATGCAGAAAGAGAACTTAAGTTCAATTGTTTTATATTATGAGTCATTATGAGTCATGCAGCCACTGAGTGTTAGATCATCATGAGTACTATGACAAACTCCTGATGTGTTACTGAAAGGTGATGGCCACAGCTTTCATTCTTACCCAGGACAGAGGAGATGGTCCGTTATGTGGTAGTGTAGAAGCTGCTGCAAGAACCTCCCTCTCCTGGGTCCTGCACCAGGAATTGTGACATGTAGATGTACAGTTTAGTCAGTAGTGTGAAGGTGTGATTTTCCTGTCATTATTAGACACTTTATTGTAGTTAGAGCCTGACAGGAGGCGTTCCTGTAGTACATATAAAATGTAGAAAATGCTTCATTTATTTACATTCTGTGGATTGGAAGTTTGTTTCTTGTTAAGTGATGGTATTTACAAGGATGTTATATTATGTCCTTGGTATGTATCAGCAGTTTATATTAATTTATCATAATGTTATTTCACCTCTTCAGTACATGCATATATTGTACCCAGTATCATAAGTACAATGTAAACATCCACATAACCAGGGTGTCTTCTAAGCCAGTGCTGTAGTACTAAATGTAACAGGCTGCTTGGGAGGCACGATGAACATCACCAGGAATTCACACAGTAGTCTAGCCTACTGCCACTCACAATTCTGTACTGAATATAACAGTGTGTTGATAGTGTTACAATGGTCAGTGAATCACACATACATGTACAATGTACGTTGTGCATTTGCAGAAAAACTAGTTCAGTGACTCATTATTGATGGTCATGATAAATGTCCAGGTTTAGAGACAAAGGACTGGAAGGGATCTGTTAGTCTCTGTTTGTTGTTCAGGTCTGAAGCTTAACAAAGTATACAGCTGTTTGATAGACCACACATACATAAACACACACAGACACACATACATGTATACATAGACACACACAGACATGTACAAACACATCATCATCTGGTCAGTTAGTGCCTGGGATGTGCTGGACTCTCTCCCTCCCTCCCCTCCTGTTCTCCATTGCTCTGGAGAGATCTTCATAAGTGCAGCATACAGGCACATCTTTGCATAGTTGTTGGATGAAACGTTACATGGTGCAAGGTCTCCCAGCTCTAGTATAGCCATGCAAACACACATAGACACAAACATACACACACACACACATCATTATACACTAACATTTACAAACACACAAATGCATATGCACAAACATGTAGTGCCACT
The DNA here is from genome assembly GCF_000003815.2 of Branchiostoma floridae. NCBI lineage: Eukaryota > Metazoa > Chordata > Leptocardii > Amphioxiformes > Branchiostomatidae > Branchiostoma > Branchiostoma floridae. Next base: position 566,413 of record NC_049991.1, on the reverse strand, counting down.
CACAGACATGTACACATAAACTCACACAAGCACACCAGCCGAACGTTTACTGTAGATGACCCCACCATTGGCATCCATGCTGTCCATTGTGCTGAGTTTCAGGATAAGTTAAAAATGCCAGGATTTGTTACATTGTATGTTTGTACAAAATCTGGGTCCTTTACTCCTTGTATATGGCAAAGTCATCTTCTGAATGTACCACTATGACACATACTGTCAATGGAATAAAGTTTCTTTTGTGTGCAGAATCAGTCTCAGTTTAAAAAGTTCTTGTGACACCGATTGTGCCATATAAAACCTTATTAAATTTCCCTGATTACAACCATAATATTAAGTATTACTCAATGAGTATATATTGACATTTGTACAAGGTAGAAAACACTTGTTTGATAAGCAAAATTGCATAATTGTGATTACATACAATTGGAAGATATTGTGTGGAGTTGTGTGCCACATGCAGTGAAATTGCAGAGACTTAAAAAATCACACAAGACCAGGTTCCTTGGTCATACATGCCCAGCCACCAGAAGTGCCCAGCCTCTGAAGTGTCCCAAAACATAAATCTCCTGGTCATACTACGTAGACGAAATAAGAATCTTGGACACAAAACAAAACATTAAGACCTTACTACTGTTCCTTAATGATGTACACACCAAGGTGGACCAGGATGTGTAAAGGAGTTCAACTATACACAAACTTTGGAAATGAAAATCGGAAAAATGCCCAAAAAATTGCTCATTTTGCT
>NC_049991.1:564147-565568 GCF_000003815.2 Branchiostoma floridae | reverse complement strand
CACTTCTATTAAGTCTATTCCATCATAGAGGTGCCATATAAGTATTGCGATTAAAAAGCGGGAAATGGTTCCTTTTGCTTGGAAACACCTATATCAAGTCTATTTCATATATATGCCATTGAAAATGTATTTGACCCGATAATTTCGATCAAAATACGTAATATCAACTGAAGTCTATGTAACTTTTACGCGAAAAAACGGGTGTAATGCATTTTAAATGGAATTTTTTTTTCAAATTGCCGTTCATAATGTTTTAGACCCCGTGAGTTTGCTTAAAACATAAGATTTAGGCCCTTTTGAGCCCATTTGCGGGACACATGAACTTTGCAATTAAAACCCGGGGAAAGGTGGGAAACTTATTTTTGGTTGTTAACATTCTACCTTATCAGAATAGACATCCTTGACCGCGAACCATCCTTGACCATGAACCATCCTTGACCATGAACTTGGCTGGAGTCCTTAACTTTGTTCATTTAGCCGGCTCTTAGAATCAGGCTATATCGGAGCTCATAATGTTTGTTTTTTTCTGATGATATGGCTTCAAGAAATTAAGCATGTCATCAGAGAAAATTTATCATAACCCCCTGAAAGCTGGACTCATAGAGCATGCCCATCTCTTTAGCTGTCGCCGTGGTTATACCCCTGTCACATTTGCGAAAATAGTTCGCACGACGATTCTGCGGCAATCGCCCGAGTCTCGCTTAGGATAATAACTTCATTACACAACAATTGCACAAGGTACAAAGAATGGCTTATATGTGACAGGGACGGTTTTCAGGTGAAAAATACGGGCAACCCTCTGTCGATCTTGAATATGGCCGATCTTCCATCGATACGCCCGAAGATCGTGGATAATGTGACAGGGGTATTACAGTCACGGTAAACTAAATCCCAGAGACCGGCTAGAGCGAAGATTAGATCTAATTATGAACACACATGTATGTAGCCATCAAACAATTGTATGCGGGTGATACTGAATCTGCCATGTGGAATATCTAGTCTTGGAAGCAGGCACTTGTACGGGCGCCTGTTCTCTGATTGCTACTGTGTTTAGCCGCTTTACGTCAACATCGGCAATATAAGGAAAAATCACCATCACAACATGATTAGAATGTATTTTTAATGTTTCACGTCAGCAGTAGACATTAATCGCTGTAGTGAAGCCTGTTATGGGGGCAATAAATCATACGACGATGGAGATATCAGCTCTATTTCTCATCGTAGGAGGCTACCGATGGCTGATTTTACCCGCGACGTACCTGCTTTCACCTGCGTACGATGTCCTAGGACCTTTGTGGCAACGGTGTTAACGTTATATGTATAAACCATTGTCTTTCCCCCAACGACCGACATGCGGCGCTATTACCGCACATAGAACTCCCATCCAAGAGTTTGTTGATCATGCAACTTAGGACTCATTA
>NC_049991.1:553736-564047 GCF_000003815.2 Branchiostoma floridae | reverse complement strand
ATTCCCGGACGTGAGGTTCTGTGGATATCGTCCCACCGCGCGCAGGAAATTCGGTGCCGGGTGTGACTGAGTCATGACTACGGTCTGTGTTAGTTCGTGTGCGCTCAGCTGCCATCAGGTGCGGAAGTAGACGTTTATTACATGCGCCAGTATTTGACAGGACAGAGACGATGATTTTCCGTAATCTACAACGTAAAACTTCAGATGCTACACATCTTTACAATAAATATCTTAACATTGCTTGTTCGCTGTGCTGGGTGAGTTGGGTTTGTTCTGCCACAATATGACTCGATGAGTAAATTGGAGATCAAGAAACTTTTGGGGACTCGTTTTATTCATTGTATCACCGCAGCGTCGCCATCATCTTACTAGCCGGAAATCATTTTCTACATTTTAGTGGCGCCAACTTCTATTCGCAAGCTTAGATTTGACGTCACTGTTTTCACTGATAAGGTACCAACATGAACGGACGACATCTCTTTCCTTTCCGTAAAAGTTGCAAGGGAGACCTGCATTCTGTGATCCCGTGTAGCTATAGCAGGGCGTTCCACAGGGCCTGGCCATGACGACTATTTCGTCAATATTTGAACTTCACAGCAGGGTCTTAGAATCACTTAACCGTTTCCAGCATGTTACACATACTTGTTCTAATTACAGAACTACAGTAATTAGAGCACTGATGACATACGGGCCCTTAGCGTTTGCTACAAACAAACGTCACTGCAGTGAGTACAGCTATGACTATATACCTTATGTAGAGGTTTGAGTGTTTCACTGCCTGTCAGGTCGTCATTTCTGTGACATTGCTGCATTTTTGGACGAATATTAAAAGCCAACCCAAGAAAACACTGGCTTGGAGTTTACTATGAAAACAAAAACAAACAAGAATTCGGCGACCTCAAACAATGGAATTATACAATTTCCTCATTAATTATGAAAATCAAGTCCTCATTTGCATAACATCTTTGCCTAAGCTACCTTCATGCTTAAAAAGATGCCAATCCGTAGTTCCTTTCTGCAGTTACTAGTATCCTCTTTGGTATGTTCCAAATTCAAACGTTAGGAGGCTGAAACTTGCTCCACTTTGTCATAACGCTGAAAGCTATCTACCACCAAAATGTCAAGACCATATCATGTCATGTCCGGGACAAGAGATATATGATAGAATATATTCATTAAGTATGCAAATGTACTCCTATTTTGCATACTTAGTATTCTATTTTGTACAACATTGTCTAAGGTACCTACATACCAAATCATGAAAATCCGTTGTTCCCCTCTTGAGTTATCCTCTTTGATAAAAATGCCCCTGCTATCCCAAAACTAGCCGCTAGGGGGCCCAAACTTATGTCACTTCATTCCGACACAAGAGCTATCTAACACCCCAAAACGGTGACCATAGCTTGTTCAGAACGCGAGATAGCAATTCCGGAAGTTTCACTGCAATACCAAGGGAAGTCGCTAGGGGGCCCAAAATCTAGTCATTTCAAGCTTTCGTCACACCCCACCTACACACAAAACATAACCTCCATGAAATTTCATTGAGGTAATAAAATCCAAATTGTATACGGCGTAGGTGTGCTAATCCATGTTGACCTTTCATTGTGCTTTTAAAACAACAGTAACTTGCATCTGTCCGTCTCTGCTTGATGTGTTGATGGTTATGAATGTATCATTTCTGCTGCCCAGCTGTATGTTCTGTTCAGGATAATTACTTTATCTAGTGCCGTATGGTAGGAAATAGAAACAGGGCTTGATAAGGTCTGAGTCACTTTACAACGTTGAGGTCTACAAGTCTGTAGTGTATATCCGACCATGTCGACAGTCACTTCATGTACATGTTTCTGAACGGACCGAGTTGTCGTACCGCACAGTTCATCGCTGATTATAGACAACATCAAGGAGACGCGATGCTTTGAGTGTTGTTGCTGTTGTTGTTATTGAAAAGCGATATCTTTGGCAAAAGAAAGAGGTGACACATAGATATTTTCTCACGTTACATGTACATTATATTTTCATATTACGAATTTGTGATACTTTGAATAATTTGCCTCTTCATGCAAATCAGGGCTACGCACTACTCTCCAAGTTAGAAATAAATAAATAGATAGAAATAAATAGATTGATTAAAGCCGCCCATTCTAACTATATACATTCGCCATATATACACACGGTAGGACCTTGTACGTATATGATAACACATGCCACGTTACAACACTGCCAAATTTACAATTCCGACCCAGCCCTCATTTCTGCAGCCATTTTCTCCGCCAAATTTAGTCTGTCATCTGTAGCGGAACTAGAAGCCTCTGTGTCTCCGTGTGCAACTCCTGACGGGTTGGTGTTGCCTGTTGACCCGGACACGCCTCGCGCATGCTCCTTGTGGTCCTGTGGGCCGGACCAGTTGTCCGACTTTCCTTCCTCGTCATTGTACTTTATCGGTGTGACGTCAGGCTTCGGTACCTTTTCTTTCAACATCTCCTCCTTCGCCTTCTTGCTTCTCTTCCATTTCATTCGTCTGTTCTGGAACCAAATTTTCACCTGGCGAAATAAGTTTGAAATTTGGCTGAATGGAATACAATGGGAAGATTGCTATCAATTCTTTTCAAACAAGAATGTTTTTAAGCTGGCCATGGGCTATTGTCACCATGTCGACTATACATGCGCTAGGTCAAAGGAAAGAGGCCCTGACTTGTAAAGAGTTATCGTCTCGGCCAAAGTCTTGATTTGCATAACGACATCCAGACGTCGTTTGTATACTAGTATGTCTCAGGGACATTCGTCTTTGATATAACGTTATTACCCACAATTTATGTCGCTGCCCATGTGCACTCATGATAGAAAACTAGCTTATTGATACCCGGTTCTTTTTTATTACGAAGGACATGCGCAGTTAGGACTTTCACCCTGCACTTTAACTCCACTAAACTCTAGCAGGCATGAAAGAATAACTGTCAGAAGTTTAGAAATAATACTAGGCATGAGGCTTGTAGAGATGTATATCATCATACAATTCTAGCTTCCTATGATAACCGGAAGTAGGCCATAGCAAACCTTTATATTGAAACTCTCGTATATCTTATAAGTCGAAGGCAGCTGCCCTCACGCTGATATGAGTTAACCCACCTGTGTTTCTGTCAGCATCAAGGAAGTGGCGACTTCAAAGCGCTTGGGCCGGGACAGGTACTTGTTCTCCTTGAAGTGTTTCTCCAGCTCCAGAAGCTGTTGGCTGGTGAAGGCGGTGCGGGGCCGGCGGGTCTTACACAGGGGGTTAGCCTGGGCGCTGTGCATGCCTGCAAAACACAAGGTGAACGTTTACCTGACGGTAATACATGGAGCTGTACGGAGTGTATGAGTGAGTGTGAGTGGATGTGAGAGGGCGAGTGAGTGAATGAATGAGTGAGGGAGTGAGTGAATGAATGAATGAATGAATGAATGAATGAGATAGTGATGGTGAGGGAGTGGGATTGTGAGGGAGTGAGTGAGTGTGAATGACTGAGGGAGTAGCGAGTGAAGGAATGAGTGTTAGTGAGTGAGTAAGTGAGTGAGTGAGTGGGTGAGTGAGTGAGTGAGTGAGTGAGTGAGTGAGTGAGTGAGTGAGTGAGTGAGTGAGTGAGTGAGTGAGTGAGTGAGTGAGTGAGTGAGTGAGTGAGTGAGTGAGTGAGTGAGTGAGTGAAGCTGTGTGTGAAGCTGTGTGTCAGAAGCCATGTTACCTTAGGTCATATTTCCAAACCGGGACCCGGCCGGGCAGCTTTCGGGAGCAAAATGAATGATAAAAAAGACACCAAAATACACAAAATGTCAAAATACGATTCATGGGCATGATTTGTGTATATTTCTAGGCATGCATTTCAACTTTTCGTTTCTTAAAACATCCCGGTCGGGCCCCGGTTTGGAAATGTGACCTAAGCCCAAGTATGCTGTAGTTCTACAATATGGAGACAAACCCCGTGCCATCTGCCCAAACATCTAGATAGTAAAATAAAAAACTGTGAGACGATGTTATGATGTGATATGATATCCCAGTGTCTCAACAGTTAGCGGCTCGGAAGGGGTGTAACATGGGAGCCTCTTGTTCCGGGAGGTGCCACGGCGAGCACTTCAAAAGGGGAAGAACTAGTAACCTCTCCCTGCAAAACATATAACTGTTACCCTGCTATTGAAATAGCATAGAATGAAACCTCAGCCGTCACGTGACAAGATGAGATCTACCTGGTTGATAAAGAAACAGTGCGTCTCGAAAGCTTCCAAAGCTATGAACTGTAGTTGTCTGTGTTTACATTTTTGTCATAAGCAAAGGAAACCCCTGACCTATGTGCCATTAGGCTTTAACATCATTAACAACGTGCGGCATGCTGAGGCGGAAGAATAGAACGTATTTGCAGATATTACGGGAAAAGCAGACAATATTCCAACATTCATTTAGCGATAGAAGACTGGCTCGGAGTAAAGTTAGATAAAGCAGTGGACTTAATCGAAAACAATCAGCCACAAAGGCTGCTGCAGCGACCCTGTGTTGATCCATGGAATTAATGGGATTTCTCAATTAAGGCATCCTTATGGCCATCAAAGCGACCTCAAAGTTTCATCAGGAGATTGGATGGAGAGAGACGAAGCCACATCCGACACACGCGATGGCCATTTAAATCAGCCTCTGTGGCAATCTATTTTCCCTTACAAAGTGGTTTATTGGCAATATGTGCCCCAATTAAGAGTGTTTCCTGGCCCGGCTTTGATTAAACTGTTGCCATTTGAAATATTATGTTACGGGATAGTGCAGATGTGCCACAGTTTTATTCTAACTGGAATATCAAACTTAAGTGAAACATGTATAAGTTACCATTACCAGCCAACTTTTGTCGTTTTATCACCTTCATTAATTCACCTGCGTTATTGCAAAATAAAGAAACAAAACAAAACCAGTAGGGTAGAATAAGATAAAATATTTTACTGTCGTACAACTGCCTCTTTCATGATAGACTTCATATTCAGCAATAATTGTGTCTCTTATCTCTTGCATCTCTTACTGAACTTATTTTTTAACTCTATAAAATTATTGTTCAATTGATTTCAATGGCGTTTATCATTCCCTCGTAATTGTATAGTTGCCTTCGAAAAGTTCGATTTTTTACATATAACATGCCTAAAGTGCACAATTTAGCCACAACGATCGAATGAATAAACTAAAGATATAATTGAGTCAGCTCAGAATAGAAACTGTTTTGCGTAGATTTCAGACGGTTGCTCAGAATTACATTGACACAGATGAGACGTCCGGTCGGGTATCCAAGACGTCACTACTAGTAAGAATTAATAGCTCAAAAGGGCTAATTAATCCAGAGGCAATCCACATCTTAATTGCAAAACCGCATGCCCAATTATCTTAAACAAAGCACCACAATGCGCCATCATTAGCTTTTGATTCCCAGTCGGGGGAGGGGTGGGACAGGGCGGATGCTCCATACCAGCAGCCGAAGCTCGAAGATTGCAAGGTTCCACCGCTTCTAGCTAGCCTGGGTACCATCCGAATTCTACTGGGGCTCTTAACACTCGCTACCCTAAGAAAATACGATAGGAGCCCCGGTAGAAATCGGATGGTACCCAGGCTACTTCTAGCAGCCTGCGAAACATACCATCGGGAGCTCCCCGCTACCCCTACGGTGCCAAGAGTGTTGCCCGCCAATCCTGTTCATTAGCACACACCGGGGAATTTTTACGGGGATGATTTCAGATAATATAGCTCCCTTAACTCGTATGCTGGCGATAACTCCTATGGGCAGCTAATAAAAAGACTGGCTGACAGAAACAGACCTGTGCTGAGCAGACTGGTCGGCTAAAACACCCATAAGCCGACCAGTGGAGAATAGTGACCAGGTTACGCATCTTGCTGGTATGGTGAAAACCGAAGTTTATGCATACATCAAAAATCAAGATACTGTAAGAACAGAAAAATAAAGAAAGAAACAACTTTAATTCCAGTAGTAACTTGGGGAAAATGTGGTACTTGAAAATCTTTCAACAGTTTGGAGAAATATATGTAATAGAAATTGAATGTCAACATTCTACTGACTGAGTGTAATTACAGTAAGGACAAAACCGCATAACTACGCCTCCTCACCTACACCACTACACCTCCTCACCTACACCACTACACCTCCTCACCTACACCACTACAGCACTCGACTGCAAATGTGTATTGTTTTGCTTCCGTAATAATTTTGAAGAGGATTATTCCTGTTGGCTATTCTGGTAGATCACTGTTCATTTATTATTCTGGTCAAATCTTGATATACGACATTTGTACCAGTTTTTCGATATTTATTGTTAAACAACAAAATTTGATAAACGTTTGGTAATTATGCAACTTATTTGTTCATGAATAGTTGCTTCCATAACTTTTTAGTAACAATTCTATTTCTCAGCTAATCAACTTGGTGCTCATTGTTGCCAGCCATCCTTTAGTTTTCATTCTTATAGGAATATTCTGGGACATTTGTGTTTCCAGTTACAGTCCTGAAGTGATCCTTCAATTGCCTTCCAGCAACGTAAAACTGAAATATATTAGGTACTGAGAAGTCTACGGTCGGTATGTTTTGCTATGGTCTGTCTAGTAACCGGAAAACACAATTCTTTTTTCCTATTTCTATAAAATGTCCTGACTGAGATAATGCACTCTTTTCCGTACATTAATATTGACTGTTTACGCACACGATGGCAATCTTATGATCTGAAAACTATTCTGATACAATCATTCAAAATAATGTAACTAATATGACATTAGAAATATTATATTGGTGCCAGTTGTTGACTGGAAGTACTGAAAACGGCTGCATGCAGTGCCGAATCATTCCTCACAGATATCCCAAGTCGCAATGGTTACCTGTTTGCGGATCCTAGACACTGTGTATTTCAATACAACTCTCTATCAAAGATTCACATTTAGAATGGGAACGCTGCATCTGGGAGAACCTTATCGAATTGTCACAAAAAGTTGAATCAGTGGATTTTCTTTTCAAGTGATGCTTCTCACATTATTCTGACTGTAGGCTTTCTGTTGCCGACATGTATGCAGAACATAAGAAATATGTTGGGATCTCAGACAAACCGGAGCAGAGGAGTTAGCCGGCCCAAAACTGCAGTTTACGACATCCCACTGTCGCAAACTGTGTTTTCGGCTGGGCCTGGTAGAGGTTAAAATCATCAACTTTCACATCACCAAACCCTCTCTCTGATGACAAAATGATAATTGCATCACAAGCTTGTCTCAATATCTGTACTGGCCGCAGTTTTCTGTACTAGCTTTCTGTACTGCGCTACATGTTTCCTACAATAACATGAATATGATGACATCAACATATGAAATGAAAATGTTAAGATCACCAAATATCCAGGATTATTCAAATTCAACCAAAGGGACATTTCCCGAAATCCACTACAACTCCAGTCTAACTCAAGTTAGCACTCATAAGCGGAAAAAAGATCCACTACAGATTATAAGTTACTTCACAGCAAAAACGCCCACGAAGCATAACCCCACATTGAATTCTATAGAATGTCTCCATCTAGAGTATAACGTTACATACGTAGTAGAACTAAGTCACCTTTTTACCTCCGAAAAGAAGTTTATTTTTTGACGGCACTGCAGCGGAATTTTCGGTTTTGATATCTCGTGCTCTGCACATCCTATGGTTGTCATGTATGAGTGTTAGATAGCCCTAGGGGCAGAGAGAACTTGTAAGTGGTGTAGGTTTGGGACCCTTGCGGTTTATGGAACTGCAGGAGCCGGTTTTGTTTCAGAATTTGAAAGAGAACATACACAGGAAGGGTTTGACAGGTTTTGAAGTGATGCCTGGCATGGTTTTGTAATCACCGCATCATTACCAGTTAGAAACAAACTTTTCGATGCATGTGTCAAACCTATTCTACTTTTATGACTCTGGGCGCATTAAAAAGTCCTAAATCCTGTCCCATTGAATCTGTCCACCTTAAATTCTGCAAACAAGCACTAGATGTCCCAAGATCAGCACCTAACCTTGCCACAAGAGCGGAATTAGGGAGGTACAGCATTCAAGTGGAAGCCTGTCTGAACGCTATCAAACACTTACTCATATTAGAATCCTCCATAACGTGCCAGCTGACAGTCTATGCCGTCAAGCCGATGCCTTATATATCTTGTCAATTACAACTAGTTCGGTGTTCGTAAGATACTGAAGGAATGCGGTCTGATATTTACATTCAAACATTTAAAGCCGAAATACACCACGACAACAGAGACAAATCTTTTGGTAACAAGTTACGGACTTACAGATTATTCAAGTTTACTTATAAAGAAGATGAGTATCTAATCATAAACAACATCCAACACAGAGTGGCTGTAAGCAAACTTCGAATTGGTTGCCACAAGTTACATATCCAAACGGAAAGGCACAACCGCACTCCACTGCAGGATAGAATCAATTTTGTGATCTACAACAGGTAGAAGATAAACAGCATTTTGTCTTAGACTGTAAAACCATAAGGAACGAATTGTGCTTTATAACAATATCCAAAAAGGGTTTCCGTACTTTGAATACCTTAATGGAACGGATAAATTCTTATTTTTGATGCGCCCAGATAAACCACGAATATCAAACATTATCTGTTCCTATATATACACTTGTACAAAGAAGCGAGATGTTGAACATCCTGTTAGCTTAGCACCTTCATATACTAGTAGTTAAATTGTACAGTATATTGTTGTTTCTGCTTTCCTGTACATTTGTGTTCGTTACGTCATACTATCAGCGACCTGCACCTAGTCCGTCGAGGCATGAATGTACAAAAAATGTATTTAATTCATTAAAGGCCATGTGAAGATGTAATGTGGTGGTCTGAGGGTCCCCACAGTGAGTGCTGTGTGTGGGAGACGGCACAAGACATGCCACATGTGGCACACCGGCCTGTGTGCAACACGAATAAACACAGCCTACCGGGCCAGTTATTTCTCAGCAAACTGGTACGGGTCACGAATAGAGAAAATAGAGCATAGGACCTCCGTATAGCAACACGCAAACCTATTTCCATACCAGCAACATTTTGCCAATGACTCTGTGATGAAAGAACGGGGACCTCGCCACTCGGTGCTGGATAAGAGACAAAATAATCATGGATATATGGCAAGCTAAGAAGGAATCGAATGTGTATTTCTTCAGTCGTCATTATGGGAATGGGTCTGAGAATCGCTATTAGCTGTACGAAAAATTTTGAATTCGCAAAGGGAAAATAAGAAAGAGAGAAAGCCACACAGTTATACTAAAGCCACAGTTGTACTATACCTAATCTAGTGCTAGCTATGGACAGTTGCACTATACCTAATCTAGTGCTAGCTTATGGACATAAGAAGTCAACTGTCGGGTTTGTGAGTTGGTCATACATGCATGCACAAATGATTCGGACTCATATCATACATCGTAGGGTACAATCAGTTGCGTTAAATCTGGGTTAAGGTATTATAGTATACATACATACGACATTTTCAGGTTCATTGTTCTGGGGAATTCCCCTAGCTCTATTCAACAAGCACACGATCACAGCTTAGCGCCCCGTCGTACGCTCGTACCCAGCGCCGCGAAGAAGCCATAGGTTTAGATCGGGGGCTTAACCAATCCACAAATAAAACTATATGGAATCCACTGCTGTCGTTTTGTTTTGTGTTTGTCTCAATTTAAACACTTATTCTTAGAAGTAGCGTTGGCACATGGTGACACCGAGCTTTAGTAATACAGCGAGTTTCCCGTGGTCAAACGTGCGTTCTACCGGTAGTGATAAAAGTAGTCTGAACTAGAACTAATATGGACCAATGTTTGTGGTCGGCTTGAATTTCGAAAACACACCTAGTAGCTGTCGACAATAATCTTGGTAGTGGTGCACATGTAGAGACAGGTGCATGTTCATATACGTGAACAAACCACTCATTACAAAGACGTGTATTTACAAAGTTTTGTTTACGTGAACAGGGGGTCTAACTCAAGTCTTACATGCCGCGCAGGCATGTAGATGTATAACATGGCGTAACAGAACTGAGGTGCCCATACACATCCCTATTTAGTACAAACGAACAAACGGTAACGGATCTAACAATTTACAAATTGTTGCAAAATAAGTTTGGATTATGACAATTACAAGAGACATGTAAATGTTCGCTCGTCTGGCCTACCATATCTTTAAAGAACGAGTTCGCTATCACTGTGCTATGACATAAAGAGGTTCTATCATTCATCTGGAGTACAACAGATGTATTTTGCAGGTTATAGGAAAGAGTGTTGCAGGGTA
>NC_049991.1:551970-553452 GCF_000003815.2 Branchiostoma floridae | reverse complement strand
TGGTGTCCGTTCATGACGTTCGGATAGGAGTACAGTGGATGTCCGTACACTTGTAGGGTAGGGTGGGACATGGCGAGTCCCGGCGGCGGCTGGATGTTGAGGAGGCCGGGCTTGGGAGTGATGCTGCTGGTCAGGCCGGTACCGGACTGTGTGCTGGGAGGTGGCGGGGAAGTCGGAGGCGTCCCCGTACTCTTCGGACTAACCGGAGACAGCGGGGTGGCGGGCCGGGGGCTGGGACTGTTGCTGAGGGACCGTGGCCGCCTGGTCGGACCCTTCGCTAGAAGGTCATCAATTCGGAAAGATTTTGAACTATCCATGGTCCAGAAACATGTAACGCACAACTAACCTCCGGCGATCGGATCACATTTGTGGTTTCTTCGCAAACCTGGCCTTAATTTGAATCCACGCCCTCGCCTCTCCATTGGCTGCCAACTCACATACATTTGACTGTCCTATTCAAATAAGTCCTGAATAATAGCAGTCAATTACTAGTAGAACAGCTTGATTAGCTGTTGTCACCCACAGTTTGTTTGAGAGCCATTTATAGTTATGACACGACTGGAAATGATGTCATCATGCGTGGCCACCAGACAATGTGGAAGAAAAAATACTTGCACGCGATGGGTCTCTTTTGTTTTCCAATTAACTCAACAATATATTCGTTTAGTGTAGACGTTTAGCACAGATACACTTCTTTTGATAGTCGACAGAGTCTCAGAGCTCGTTAAGAATCAACATATTCTTATAGCTGTTTTCGTAGGGCTTACAGAAGACTGTCTATGGCAAACAATTTTTTCCGCTTTGGAAGAAGGATGAAGACACGCATCTGTTTGCGCTAGTCTCTACCAGGCTCCGGATCGCTGGAAAAATCGTAGAAATGGAACAGATAGAGGAGTAAGCCGGCCAGAGGAATATAGTTGGGTAGGGAACAGCACGCGATCCACGTCCTCTATCTGTTCATTTCTACGATTTTCCAGCGATCCGGAGTCTGGTAGAGACTGGTTTGCGCAGCGAGAAAGGGGAAGTGTTGACAATTAAAATAATTAATTGATGAACCAGTTTAATTAGACCAATTCTACGGGTCATTGAGTCCTGACGCGGCACTCGCTGTGTTGTAAGCGAGGCCGTTAATGGCTTCACGCCTTCACAATAGGGCCATGCGGAGGGGCGGGGTTCGGCAAGAAGTGCGAACATTGTACACAGACCCATCTTGTTAGACCCTACTGGTCAGCCGCTTCTATTACTCTCCAAGCAGTAGTAGTAGTTGGCGCCGCTCCTCTTGCCTCGGCCTCAACACGCATAGGGGAATCGCCAGTGTAATTTTTCCGATTAATACTATATCTACGCGACTCAACCTCTGCTTGTAGCGTAGGTTCTATTGCTCCTGAGGTAATATCGCCTGTAAACTTGGTTTCACAGATAGCGCCAACTACAGCTGACGGACCGGTTGATTCACCGATACAAAGCTGGGACTGATGTTTA
>NC_049991.1:547949-551870 GCF_000003815.2 Branchiostoma floridae | reverse complement strand
TACAAGTACAAGTCAGCCATTTTTCGATGGCAAAAGCGAGCTATTGTCACTTTTTCGTGACGTCCTGTTTGCTCCTCTCCCTCCGTCAGTAAAGACAAGTTAGGACGCTGACGTCACATGTGGGGGGCGGAAACGGAACGACTTGTACCTTATCATACCTTGTTATCAAAATAGAGCAGTTAATTGTAAATAAAATTAAAGTCCAGCTTATGCATCTTGCATCAGTATTTGTAGATAATTCCAGAGATTTGCACGTGTTCACTATTTCCCGCTTGTAGCTGGAGCTATTCGTTCTTGACTTGACCAATGAAATGCATGCTTACAAACCTCGACCCAATTCAAGCGGGTATCTTAAGCAGCGGCACGCTGGCGGCGTTTATGTTATCCTTGACTTTATAATTGTAATATCATCCAAAACGTTCAAGTGTGACTAAAAAGACAACAAAAGCAAAGCGTAAAAAGCGTCGCTTCTATGGATGAAATTCGTTGAGCGCCGCCAGCTTCCCACAGCTTCCGTGAGATAACCACTTTGAAAGTAAGACCCTACTTGGTTATGACGTTCAAACACAATGGTGAATTGCACCATGCCCGAAGGCTATGTGCAAATGACGAAATAACAATCAATAGATGAGAACATGGAACAAATTGAATCATCTATCATTATCATTGTTAGCCCTGTAAAAGCGAAGGTAGTGTGTGTGTGTGTGTTTGTGTGTTTATTTGTTTGTTTGTTTGTTTGACTTATGGTTGTCTTCTTTTTTCTGGGCGGTGGAAAATGAAAAGTCCCACGCTTTATATAAAAAGAGAACTTCAAACCACAGCAACACTTTTGCCGTCGCTTCTGTCCTGAGTGACGAATCTACCCGGAAACCAATGCAGGGTCAGCAGAGGGAAAACGCACAGTTGGAAGACCACATACTATCATCGATTGACAGAGACACTGGTCTCACGGGTTCTGCCTTAGTCTCCGCTATGAAGGACAAAAAGTACGGGAAAAACTTCTTCGTTTTCATCTTCCTTTCTTCCTTTCCTTTCCTTTCCTTTCCTTCCCTTTTCTTTCCGTTCCTTTCCTTTCCTTTCCTTCCCTTTTCTTTCCGTTCCTTTCCTTTCCTTTTCTTTCCTTCCCTTTTCTTTCCGTTCCTTTCCTTTTCTTTCCTTTCCTTTCTTTTCCTTTATTGATTCAACATAACAGACATACACATAATGGTAGCCTGAATGGCGCTGGAATTAACCAACAGACACATAACTTACTTGGTCCGCATATGTACATGAAAACAATATATTTAAGATAGTATACAACATCCCTGACATTAAGTACCCATCATTACAAACTAAGTGTCTATAGTCTTGTTATACATATTGATAGCTGTATGCAGGAGTTCTGAAGTCTTTTAGTTCTGGCTGGGGGGTGGGGGTGTGTGTGGGGGGGGAGGGTGGAGATAGTGTTTTTGTTCCTTAGTGAGCGTCCTGTAGCAGTTGTTCTGGAGGAAGTGACCAAGTCATGCAGTTGATGGTCAACTTCCAACATCTGTTTGAAGAGACTCAGATGCACCTTCGTATTTATTCCAAATCTGGAGTGTGCGTCGATCACGGTATCGGTACGCGTAGTATGCGCAACCCGATCGCAGAACGTAGGGTACTAAATCGTTATCTATGTAGGCATTCGTTATACGGTCGTTCATGGTGCGTTTTGTGTGCGATGTAAGCACGCTATGTACTCGCAATACCACGATATCCGCGTATTACTGCGTATAAAGCGCAAACATATAGCGTCTTCATACCGCACTCGACAATCGTGGGACCACTGTATTGCGCATTCATGACGTTTAGGCAACCAAACTGCGTACGAACGATAGTTTTGTGCATGTCCAAAACTATCCGGCGTGCTGGGCGTATATTTTCGTTTGCCTGCGTACTTGAAACTATCTAAAAACGATTCAAATGCGTTTGAAGTGCGTCTTGTGCGTGCGGCCGCGTATGGACGAAATTAATTTTAATTAGCCAAAATGTCAAAACGGAACTCATGCGGCTTGAAAATATACTCAAGTGTGACCCCACCTTAACGCGGTAATACCCCTGTAACAACATTATAAAGTTCTCCATAGTCGTATGATTTTTGTACTTCACTATGACCATTTTTCTACTGATGGGGTAAGCTATCGTAGGTACATCGTAAAAAAACATGTCTATACGGAACTCATACGGAATGAACGGACAAACATAAGTCAAGAAGAGCCTTTCGAAAACATAGATGCAAAAGTACACGGCACATTTACTCCTACTTCGGCAAAAATGTACATCTATGTCGAAACGCTTCTTTTCTCATTGATCACGCGCACTGTTACTTATTCCTCTACAGACCTGGACATTTAATCATCAATGGCTGAATTTTAAAGGAGAGTATATTAAGCCAGGATAATGAAATAAAACCTTGCTGGAAAACGCCTAAACGGTTCTGTCCCGGGGGCAGCCCTACAGACCCAATTTAAAGTGGGTGGCGTACTAAGTAATATCTCTGTAATTCCGGCGGGCAGGAATAGTGATGCGCAAAGCGCGCTTAATCAATCCGCAAAAGTCGATAGTCCTTAATCGAATTATATCAAGTGGTAATTTGTAATGACACTGCTGGGGAATCAAAACGAATTACCTTAATTTGATCCACACACCCTTCAATTACCGTTATTGTTGGAACTATTCCCCCATTCTCATCCAGGCGATTGGCTGACACACTCAACTAGCGAAATGGCCCATGAATTGATTGTACATTATGTCAACTCCACCTTTCTTTTTCGTCAAATAAAGGACGGAATATAAGTGAAAAGGAAAAGTTAATAAACAAGAATGGCCAGCAGACACGGAACTAGCTTCAGCATCACAACAATATAAAAAGAACAGACTGAGATGCGGATACGGAACCGTTTTGTTGGGACAGACTGAAGCGCTAGCGCTGCTGCCATCTACTGGGCCCGCTCACCGCTCCATATTGGAAACTGGCAGTTAATTTATCAGAGAGCTTCAATTACCTACACATTTCATCACGGAGATGGACGGAGCAACAAATTTGAAACCTGGGCCGTCCTCAGCTTTATCAGAATGAAATGTTGACCTCTGACCTGAAAATTAATCAGTGACTCGGATGTAATTTGCACGAGGGGGGATAATTTTGGCCGGGTAGTTTATTAGCGTCATTTGCGCCGTGCTGTGCCGTACAGAGACGTGATTTACTGGAAGCCGGGACATCCAGCGGCAATCCCGGCAAAATAAGGCTGCCGAGAGACTGCTCTTGTGCTGGAGATGTGCAACTTTTACAGATCACACGTCCTAATACTCGGGGATTCTACCAGCCTGCTCTTAAAACAGTTTTGCATAGTTTGATGAAATTATAAACAATCTACTTATTCGACTCGTAGACTATTGGTTTTGTGTTCTGTGTCATTGTCATTTAAAATACAACAGAACAATGTCAATTCCGTGACTATACATGTTAGCCTGGGTACCATCCGGGTAGTGGTTCGCTCCTAATAGTCCTATGTTCTCTTCTGCTACCGCGACTGTTTATACTATAGTGTATGATAAATGTCAGAGCGAGAATCGACTGTATATAGTGTATGATTAACGCCAGAGCGAACTACTTTCCGAATGGTACCCAGGGTATATATACATGTTAAAACATATGAGAAAATGCCCGACGCATTCACGTTTCTTTGGTTTAGATAATTCAAAGCCAGTCTGACGTCTTTCGTTTCAAGCTTCTTCCGTGTGGCAAATTCGGCCTTTTTTCTTTCCTCCTTCTAACACGATGCCCTCGTGCGCTCCTTCCGTTGTTGCAGCTTGACCAGTTCTCATCAACATCGCAACCATTGAAGTTTGCTTCGTAACCTCGGGTCACATGATGACTGAAACAGTGCTATATTTTTTCTG
>NC_049991.1:546606-547849 GCF_000003815.2 Branchiostoma floridae | reverse complement strand
CATATGTACATTGTTACTTGGGCTATCTACAAACCAAAAATCGTGACGATCCATCAACACGTTCTCGAGTTATTCTCGTCCAAAGTTTGAAAGGAAATCGGCGACTGCAGTTCCAAACAAGCCGCTAGGGGGTCCAAACTTAAAGTACTTACTCTCTGCCCCAAGGGCTACCTACCACTCAAAAATCGTAACCACAGCATGTCCAGAACACGAGATATCAAAAATTGAGGTTCTGCTGCAGTACCTTAGCAAGCCGCGAGGGGGCCCATTATCAAACTTGACCTTCGTTTTCCCGACCCCTATCCACCTACCAAATATCATCGGGATGCATCCAAGGCTTCTCGAGTTATGCTGTTAACACACACACACACACAGACAGATACACAGACCCACAAGCCTAAAACATAACCTTAGCCATTCTGGCAAAGGTAATGACATATTCAGTATAGGGACAATGACAAGATTTCAAGTCATGAGAGACCAAAAACCTACACAGTCCTGATAACAATTCACCCTTGTGAACTCACCCTCGAACACATACATTCGCCAAATAAACCAGGTTTGTTATGTAGATTTATGGCTGTAGACATAAATGTGTTATTCATTACATTTTATTTTATATGCCTGGAGCTGGTTCATAAGATTTCGCCATTAATTATGCAAAGTAGATCCCAATTTACATAATCAATATCAAATTGCAATATCAATAATTACTTAAGCTGTGAGCATACCAAAAATCATGATGATCCTTTCATCCCTTCTTGAGTTATTCTCTTTCAAAGTATGAAACTAAACCGGCTCCTGCAGTTCCAAAAAAGACGCTAGGGGACCCAAACATACACCCCTTACTCTCTGCCCTCTTTCTACAGTTACATATGTGACAACTTTGAAAGTCTTATCATGCAAATTAGCTGTTAATTTGCATAATTTTCATTATGTAAGTCTTCACTTACGCTATCTACATACCAAGAATCATAACGATCCGTCAACACGTTCATATTCACCTCCATGAAATGTCATGGAGGTTATATTTACCTCCATGAAATGTCATGGAGGTTATATTTTACCCAGCGTTTGTGTGTCTGTCTGTCTGTCTGTCAACAAGATAACTCAAGAACGGCTGGATGGATTAGTTTCATACTTGGTGTGTTGGTGGGGTGCGATGAAAGCTAGAAGTGATTAGATTTTAGGCCCCCTAAGCGCTTCCCTTGGTACTGCAGCACAACTTCCGGTTTTGCTATCT
>NC_049991.1:523597-546506 GCF_000003815.2 Branchiostoma floridae | reverse complement strand
AAGTGACATAGTGTTGGCCCCCTACCAACTAGGTTTGGGATAGCAGGGGCATTTTTGTCAAAAACTTCTGAAGACGATAACTCAAGAAGGGAACAATGGATTTTCATGATTTTTGGTATGTAGGTACCTTAGACAATGTTGTACAAGATAAGATATTAATTATGCAAAATAGGAGTAAATTTGCATAATTAATGAGAATATTCTATCATAGCAGTTTTTTCAATGTATCTCTTGTCCCGGACATGATATAGTCTTGACATTTGGGTGGTAGATAGCTTGCAGTGTCATGACAAAGCGGGGCAGATTTCAGCCCCCTAACATATAATTTTGGAACTGCAGGGGCGTTTTTGTCAAGACATTCCAAAGAGGATAACTGCAGAAAGGATTGACGGATTGGCATCATTTTAGGGGTGCAGGTAGCTTAGGCAAAGGTGTTCATAATGATATACATGTTATGCAAATGAGGACCTTATTTGCATAATTAGTGAGGAAATTGTATAATACCATTATTAGCAATAACTGGACTTCAATAAATGTAACACTTATTAATTATGATAGATGGAATATAAGCAGATACCAAATATGGTAATGAGGAACTTATTTGCATAATTTATGCATAATCTATGTAAAAATTGCAAAGCCGCTTTATGTCTAATGATTGGAATTTTATACTTGTGACATGTGTACGTTAGTCAATGATGAACAACACCACGCATAAATTATGTTAATGTGTTAGTCAATTGCATGAAATTTACAAAAGCTCTAAATTTTCATGGAGGTATGAGGTCGCCGAACTCTAGTTTCAGTAGCGTTTGTCTGTCTGTCTGTCTGTCTGTCAACAAGATAACTCAAGAACGGCTGGGTGGATTGGTTTCATACTTGGAGTGTTGGTAGTGTGTGATGAAAGCTGGAAATGATTAGATTTAGGGCCCCCTAGCGGTTTCTCCTTGGTACTGCAGCGCAACTTTCGGTTTTGCTATCTCGGTGTTCTGAACATGCTATGGTCACGATTTTTGAGTGTTAGATAGCTATTATGCTCAGAAAGAAGTGACATAAGTTTGGGACCCCTTAGCGGCTAGTTTTGGGATGGCAGGGGCATTTTTGTCAAAAACTTCTGAACAGGATATCTCAAGAAGGGAACAAGGGATTTTCATGATTTTTGGTATGCAGGTACCTTAGACAATGTTGTACAAGATAAGGAACTGATTATGCAAAATAGGAATACATTTGCATAATTAACGAGAATATTCTATCATGGCAGTTTTTTCAATGTATCTCTTGTTCCAGACATGCTATGGTCTTGACATTTAGGTGATAGATAGCTTTTAGCGTCATGACAAAGTGGGGCAAGTTTCATCCCCCAAACATTTAATTGTGGAACTGCAGGGGCGCTTTTGTCAATACACTCTAAAGAGGATAACTGCAGAAAGGAACGACAGATTGCCTTCATTTTAGGCATGCAGGTAGCTTAGGCAAAGATGTTCATAACTATATAGATGTTATGCAATGAGGGCTTAATTTGCATAATTAAGGAGGAAATTGTATGATTCCATTGTTTTCAATAAGTGGACTTCAATAAATGCTACATGTTAATTATGATAGATGGAACATAAGCAGATACCAAATAAGCTAATGAGGAACTGATTTGCATAATATATGCGAAAATTGCAAAGCCGCTTAATGTTTAATGATGGGAATTTTATACTTGTGACATGTGTATGTGTATGATGAACATCACCATGCATAAATCATGAAAAAAGTCATTTGCATAAATTTAAAAAAGCTCTAAATATTTCATGGAGGCATGAGGTCGCCGAACTCTAGTTTCTTATTAATTATGATTATGATTATATGTGACAAGCTTTAAAGTCCTATCATGGAATGCAATGGATTTATAAACTTTCCTCATTGATTATGCATGTTAGCTGTCGATTTGCATAATTAGTATCTCATTATGCAGGTCTTCACTTAGGCTATCTACATACCAAAAATCATGACGATCCGTCAACACGTTCATTTTCTCATTAATTATGCAAATGAGGTCATTTGCATTGATCGCGATCGGTCCTAGGACAATCTGTGATTCTACTACTAGTACATGTGTAGTACAGATTGCAATTGGAATCTGTCCTAGGACAAACTCTGATCCAAACTCAACTAGATGTACTAGGTGACTTGTTCTACAAGTTCATTCTCAGTAATTTTTATTAGTTGCAGCAGGCAATTCACAATTTTGTAGAGACAATGACAGTGGGGATCTATGCAAAATAACCTGGGGAAAACTTGAATTTATTGGTGCAAAACTTGAATTTATTGGTGCATATCTTATTTCAGTTTTTTTTCAATTTTACCTTTCAGTCCCACAGATTTGTATTTTACTGTTAAAGTAGTCTAATATATAAACAAATCATTGTTTATTTATGTTTACTTGCATTCATCACCAACTTCCCAAGAGAGCAAAATTACAAAACCGTGTCAAGTTAGGGAATACTGTCTGCAGAGCACAAAATTGTAAGGTACATTCACGAAAATGTCTCACAGCGTTTGCTGATTATAACATGGAATATGAAGGGCTCATGAACAGTATGGATGTATTCCTCATACAAGTATGTACATTAAACAAATGTTTAAACTTTAAGTCATCAGATCTTTAGCACTCTCTGGCAACTAGAGTTGTAGTGCCATGAGTTTGAGCACGCGAAAAGCGTGTCATGTTGCCATACACACCTGTGAGACGATTTGTTCTAATATGTAGTATAATGATTATTGTAATCACGTAGAGAGAGTCAATTTCTTATTACCATGTACACAATTGTGTTTATTGCCTTTTGTTCTAACATTTTTGAAACTTTTAAAACAATCTGAGATAAGTAACTGCTTGAACAGTTTCTAACCTTTGTTTGACTTTCTCAATATGTCCAACCATATTTCAACATTTTCCAAACATTTCTAACATGAAATAAATTATTGGTAGTAGGTTCTAAACTGTTCCAACATAGATTCACCATTTTGGTCTAACATGTGCTAATATGATGCAACATTTTGTAACTAAGTCAGTGGGTTGGGAGGGGTGCAATGCAAACATCCCCAAGTACAGGGAATTATGTCTGTCTGCCATGCATAGATGGCTTATCACAAAAAAGCCACAAATGTCCAGCTAAAATCTTAAAATATATGAAGCAGAAAGTGGAGCCCAGATATCACCTACTGCTATGAGGCAATATCGGGTAACAATTTCCAAAATGATGCGAATGGTCAGAACATGTTCTGTCAGTGTATAAAAACAGATGTTTGTAATGTTACTTTCATGTTTTCAACATATAACATGTTATAGATACAGGGCTCAAAACACTTTTTTCCTCATACCAGCACTGGTGCAGGTAACATTGAAAATTACCTGCACCAGACAAATTTTACCTGCACCACTCTGAATTTAGGAAGTATGAGTCATACTAAGATGCTACATTGTACATTTTCTTTTATACTTTACAGGTGGTAATCTTAATAAAATAAATAAATATACAATCAAGCTGGTAACAAAACATATACACCAACATATGACATTTATATATAAACCCCAGTACATGGACCAGTGCAGGTTAGGTGCAGGTAGACACCAGAAATACCTGCACAGCTCCAATTTTACCTGCACTAACCTGCATATGCAGGTAGTATTTCGACCGCTGAGATACATTCAAAGTCATGTTCAAACTTTATCTAACTCTTGTGACTAAAATATTCTTCTATCTAAAATAGTTCAAACTTATGCAAATATCTTTCAAAAACCCTCTTGGTGACTTGGAATGGACTGAAATCGTTCTAATACTGTGGATCAGTTGGATAACTTTTGCTTTTACATGATTATATATGCATGATGTTGACAAAGACAGGACTGAATAGACCAATCGACAGATGATGGAAACATGGCTTATGTAGGGGGGGGGAGTGACATATTACTGTGCAAAAGTACATAACGATCCACTGATCCGATCGTGAGATACAACTGTGAACAGCCAACTCGGATATCATTTAAAAAATCTCCCGTCAGGAGGTGACCCTCCTTTCCCAGAGAAAATAACTAGATTATAGTCTTTAAACAGATATTAACATTCAGCTTCAGGTACTGGTGTCATAATCCTGTCATGTGATGTCGTTTGGATGGGAGGCAGACTTGCTGGATGAGCCAGGTGAGGACCACCATGATCAGGTAGACCACGTACACGCCAAGGTTCACGTATCGCCGTGGCAGCCACACTACGGAGGAACTCATCTCACCGGCTTGGTCTGTAGTTACAACACATTATTAGGAAATAGAGCATTACTGATGGTCATATGTAGCTGGACTACCAGACCATTTCTTTTACATTTTAGTTGGAGTAACTGGTGTGAGAAAAAATGCTCGGGGTATACAAAACATTCTTGCAAAACCTTCGTCAATATTTTCATCAGGATGAAGAAAGTTCTTTATTTACAACCACGTTTTTCAAGAGCGGAGGTTTTGGTGACCATCAGTTATGTTCACCACGACTAGACTGACTGGTTTACTTTAAGCTACAGTATAAAGCGAAGCAGTCATCTCTGCCATATTGTTATACACTCAAAATTGCTCTTAACTACAAACGTTTCAGTAGTCCTTCTGTCAACATCGTCAGGGTAATGATATCACGACGTACTTCATGTTTCTGGTGAGAGGAATCCCGGTCCAAAGTAATAAGACGCACCTAACATGTAGATGTACATGTAACTGACCAGTCATGAACCTGGGTGATGAGGGTGAGCCAAGCTTAGCCATGTCTGAGAACACATTCTTCTTGCAGAAGCGCCACCTAGCAGTGAGTTGTAGCTAAGCAGATCAGGACTACTGAACTGTTGGCTGGTGTTTGAAAACTCCAATATCCATTAATCTACCTGATGAAGCTCTTAAAATATTGTATTATTGAGGCCTTTTCTGACCCTCAGGATTATGAAACAGTGGAATATATTATAACGTTACCACTGCTGTAGAACTATTACACCATGTAAGGCCATATCGATTTGATTATATGGATTACATCCTCTGGTAGCCCTAAAATTGTTGCGAGTGTGCGAAAGGGAAAGTTTGGCAAAACAAGTTGTTTTCATTAATTATTCAGTTATCATTTGATTAATCATTAAGTCATCAATGATGAAATCTATCCATACCACTGTGTAACTCACCTATAGTGACCACTATGTACCCAATTTCAGCTGTTCCCATCCTGTAGCTGCAGGTGGGCACCTGAATCTCCTGTGTGACCAGCTGCTTCCTGCCCAGGTCAGCTGAGTAAGGCAGTCCAGCACTTTTCATTATTCTGGTAATGTCGAAAGCTGTCCTCTCATACTGCAAAACAGAAATACTCCATCACTAAAGTTATCATGGTAATCTAAAAATTGAGAGTATGTGGGTGAAACAGTCATCACTGTTGTGGCAATAAAATGGTTTGTGGGTGTCATGAATTTTCTTTAAGGTCTCATTGATGAGTTTTTTATTCCAATAGACTTCTATGTTATGATACATGTTTTACACCGTCGAGTTCATAATGAAGCTACAGCAGATTTTCCTTCTATGTTGAGCACATTTACTCTATATAATGGGGAAAAATTGCCAATGACAAGAATCCATACGTTTTTTTGTTTATAGCAATTACAAACTACAGTTAATAAACAATCTGCGTACCTACGACCAACATGTAGCACACAGCCTCCAAACTTTACCTGCTAATTTCTTCAGTTACAAACAAGCTTTCACCAATCTAACTTTTGAGATCAGTTCAGCTGGATAAAAGGAAATTTCTCACCGCTCAGATCTCTTTTAGAGTACACACTCAGAGTAATACATCAATGAGACCTTGCGTGTCCAGCGCTACGTCCTGTTATTGTATCTATATCTATATAAACTGTGTCTAGATTGGGTCTAAGTCACTCAAGTACTCAGAATACAGAAAAACCTTGATAACCAAGCATTCAAACCTGGTTGTGTACAAGAATTCTCATATATCCTATATCCTACTAACCTGATGAAATTACTTAAGGAGATAACCTGAAAATGGAACTGGATACAAAGTGTAGTCGATCATAATACCACTACCTCCGGTGCTCTGATGTACAGTATATCAGACACAAACTGTGCCGAGGTTTAACGCAGAGTTCTGTGAGAACCTCTCACCTTTGACACAAATTTCACGGACAGCCTTGGTGCCAGGATCTACTTTGCATGATGTTCTACTGACAAAACAAACACATTTTGCAAGCAACATTATGGAAATAAAGTCCTTACCTTGTGAAAATGTGCAGAAAAAGCATATTGTGGCATAAAGCTCCCAAGGATCTGAAGAACAATTCAAGAGCTTAGTAAACTGTAAATTCAATTCTTACAGGACTTCATTTGCTATAACGTTAACGGCCCAATCTTAAAATGTTTCACAAATTAGAAAATACTAACATTTGTTGACAAGAAATGATGTTTTCCAATGTGCCATACGTAATGACTTTGAACTCACCTTAGCAGCAGTCTGTAGTCGAGCGGCATTTAGAGTGACATGTGACAAGAGCACCCTGACAGGTGCAGACAGCTGGGACACCAGCTGGGTCTGGGGAACTGCAGGTACTTCCTGGTATGGAGTAACCAGATTCACCTGCCAGGTGGTAAAATACAAAGATATAAGAAATTGGAATTTGGGGGAAACATTGTCTGTTGCAACATTCTTCAGTTTGGGGCCTATAAGGACATATATCCAGCTTACAATTACTATTTATTGATTATTAGGCCACACCAATCGAATTTGTTGCTTCTCGGATTTCCCGGCCCTTTTTTTCCGATTTGGAAAAAAATTTAGTCCCAAGAAAAATCATATAGGTTTTACTATTGCAGACCTTAAAAAAAGCCATTCCAGGGGCACATACTGCTGATAAACCAATCAGATAGCTTCTTTATAGTCACATGATCAGAACACTGGTCTTATTGATGTAGTATTTTTAAATATCAATCCAAGATACATTTAGATTGAAATACTGGTATTTTGTTGTTTTTCTTCTTCTTCTCCTTCTTCGACTGCCAGATCTTCAAAATTAATGGATTCAACTTTTTCATTTTGGGGCCAAATGAGCTGAAATTTGGCATGGAGGTACGTAGAGATAGCAAATACCCAAGAATTTTTTCACTTTTATCTAATTGGTCCCTAAAAATTACTTTATAGATAGTTGTTTTGGTCATTTTAGGCCAAAAACTATATTTTGCCCCGCGCTAGCACTAGGAATGGAAAATGGGCCACATAGACCAGCCCATTTTGCATAGATAGGGGTGTTACAGAAGAGCCCGTCCATTCTTGCATTTGGGGAAGGGGGACTGTCTATAAAAATCTACTTTACTTTGACCCATCATTGTGCAGCATGGTCATAGATTACATGCACAAGTGTGAACAGGACTGAGAATATGAAAACAAAAGGAACACAGAATTACCTTGATGAAGTCCACATTCTTGACTCGCACCACCTCATTTAGCGGTGCAAAATTCTTCTCAAATCTCAGCATCTTCTCCTGTGTGATCACATCGGCACCCTCACCTCCGATGTCATTGTCCCCAGCAAGGAGAATCAGCTACAACAGACATACAGCTAGTCAGCACTCCATCAGGAGAGAAAAGACGTAAGAAGAAGAAGTTAGGAGAAACATGACAAAAAACAATATTTATTTCAATCCATGTATGGATTGAAATATAAATAGACCATACCTTTGTCTCTGTTGGGACGTGAAATATTTGGTAGAATCTCTGGACATAGTCGGAGTATTCCTCATCAGAGGCAACACTCCCTTCATCTTCTAAGTCTCCCAGGAAGATGACAGCATCAGGCTGGACCATGTCCAACAGTAGATGGAAGGTCTTACTGAGGTACCGATCAGAGTCCAACCTGGTGATCCAACCCACAAACCCTCCAACTTCATACTGGTAACCCTGACAACACAAACAACATCATCAGAGATGGTAGGCTCACATGTAGGTCTAAAACCCACACAGACCCACAGACATGCTTGAAGTCACATTGAAGCACGCTTAATCGTGAACCATCTCCAGGAAGTACTTACCATGTGACCGGTTTTCCGAAAACCTAAATAATGATAATAATATATAATATATAATAACTGTTCTTAGTTATAGAAAAATAAACAGTCATCCATAATCAAATCAGTCTACGTGGTTGTATAATTCCTCCCATTGTCTTCTAAAACCTAAAAATGCCTTGATACAATGAAACTAACTTGAAATGCACCCATTATATATGAGGAACCAATGTCAATCACTCATTCCACTACTGGCAACATGCAGATGCCTGTGTTTGCAGGTGGAAACTAGAAATGTTTTGGTTGCACCTAGCTGAGCAGAATGTTTCCCATGAATGTCTCCTTTCAAATGAACACCTTTCAAATGAACACTTCTGTGCCCCTATTGTTCTCAGGCTAGCACATTCAACAATATCCCCAGCATTTCCACACTTTCAAGCTTTGTACTGAAATCAATAGAACCCCAGTAGTTTATTGATGAAATGGAATATTGCATTACCCTTGACCAGCTGACTCTATTCACCTGAATTTGTGGATCCCCTGCAATGATAAGTCGCACTATCTGGTCATCTTCCCTGAACTGTGAGAAACCAGGAGGGAGTTTCCAGCTGGTCTTATTGATGTAGTACACCAGGACCTCATTGTACAGCACCACCAGGACTCCCACCAACAGTGCAGTTTTGCGGAATGTCAGTAGGTGGCCACACCGCAGCCTGACCATACAAAACAAAGAGCGATGCTATCAACATGTAGAACAAGACTTGAGCCAATTGTAAAGTATCTTATCCTTAGAAACGCCACAAAATGAATGTATACAATTATGACTAATGCTAGTTAAAGCAAGAAGCTTTAATTTGAATAAAGCTCCTTGGTTAATGGTTGTGCAGTGTAAAGTCAACAACTATTACCTGGATACATTTACCTAATAGATACTAGTATGTTCCACAACCTGTGATACCTTCACCAAGCAATTTTGTCTTAATATTATGTAAATGATATACAAAGAAGTGGCTAATAGCATTTTCATGCAAACTTATTAAGTCATCATCTGTAACAGCACTAGTGATAGAACATTTTTCACCACAAATTTAGTTTGTCCAAAATGCACATGTCACAGGGTGTTGTGGTCAATGCGGAGTTCCCAGTTCTTTTTTACAATGTCGAGAGCAACGGGCGCAGTGGCAGTCCGGGGTCCGTGGGTGTGAACAGAAAGCTGACGGATGACTTTGTTGGATGTCATTGTCGGACGACCAAAAATTTTGTGCTATTCTCTATCTGCATATACGTGACGTCACAGCAGCAGTGGATTTTTCATTCCTTGACAAAGACTACTGCTGATCAGGCAAAAATTTGGGTACGGTAAGTCCAATTTTGGTGTTGGAAATTACACTTCAACTTGTTCCAGAATTCTCATAACCATCAATGCTAACACAGTGCAATAAGAATCGTGAAAATGTGCAAAAATGTGCGGGGAAAATTATCATCCTTTTCTCATAATTTTACAAATGGAATAACGTAACGCACCCTTTGAGAGAGTCCCCTTCCGAGGGTGAAAAACGGTCATCTCGCTGTAATGGCACTGGGCTGTTGGGAACATGTGCATGTAGATGCCGACGCTTTGTAACAGGTGTGTCGTCCATCTACATTTGAGATTGTTTGAGCATTAGGGATTGTTTGAGCATTAGGGGTGGATACCAGTTCTGCTTATATTAATCTGGTCCAGGCTTAGGTCCAGAGGTTTTATGTTCAGATCTGAATATGAACCTGGGCCTGATTCTACCGAGTTGACATGTTTGGTTTTATTAGAGAAAGGAATCGATCTTGATTAAACATTTGAGTCCCACAGATTTGTCTGTGACTAAGTGCCTGAATCAGGGGTGCATTCTTTAATTGGGGCGCATAGCTCAGTCGATAAAATACGGTACATGCATACTGACTACAGCCAGGACATCTTTTGCATGCAAACAAATATCATTCAATAATATCCAACAACTTCATTTGAACTTTTCTCCTCCCACACCTGTTAAGTGTTGAACCACGGCTCAACACGTCTGTCGTAAACATTATATCAAGCTGACTTTCCAGATTGGTGTTAACATGCTCAGCCATACGCTTTCAAATCACATGTAGTGATGATGATCTCCCCAAAAATACAACATGTTCTAAAAGATACATCAATTTTATGGTACACAATTTACAATTAAAGAAGGTTTTCATGTGTATCTCCACACTGCTTTATGCTGAATTCAGAAAAATACCCTACGCACTACACTAAAATCGATGAAGGCAATCATGCAAGATTTGGTTGCCTTGCTACATATAAAATGAAAATATGGTTGATGTTTATGACTACAGCCAGGACTCTATTCAAAATCAAAATAGGCTGTCTACGTCCTACGGAAAAGAACATGCACATCATCTTGTAATTGACAGTCTTAAATCAGATCAATTTGTCTCATTGAGCCACTGTGTCACAAGTTTTAAATACAAGTGTAACTCAAACTTCAAGCACTGTTCAGACATAATGACAAATCAATCAATCAATCGTTCACTTGCATCATGAGTTGATGCGTGGTGGCTACAGACAGTTCGGACATATCTGCTCGTCAATTTCTTACTTGTTACTGTGTGAATGCACTAAACACAGCGGCCTGACCAACGATATCACAGTGTACAAAATACTTCTCTGAGTCAGGTTGCACAGTGTGCAACCTGGGGCTAAAAGTTACGGGTTGCACAACTGAATTTCAAGTTGCACCACCTACAATTTACTAATTTCTGAAGAAAAAAAAGTACATGAACATACATAAATACATCTCCTTTTACTATCATATTACAATCAAACCTGCCCAAGACGACCACCCGGGGGACCGGAAAAAAACGGTCGATTTGGACAGGTGGTCGCTGAGAAGAGTATCGACTCAAAACATGCCCGATGTAAAGTATAAATGGTTTCCATTGTGCTTAATGGCATAAAGCAAGCACACTGCACGCACGCAAAGAAGCGAGGTCTTTAATCTCAAATACAACAGGCACACTGTTGACACACTGTAAACTGTAAATTTAACCCCCAAATCCGACGAAAACTGGCCGATTTCGGCACAAAATTGTGCTAGTTATCATCAAAAATCGATGAAAACCTCAATTTTGAAAATGATGCGGTCGTTATGGGTCCCAATTTGGGCCGGTCGCGGTCGCGTTGGCCAGGTGGTCGTTGAGAAAAGGTCGTTTAATGCTTACGTCAATGGGAAAATAAATCGGGACCGAGAAAAAGTGGTCGAAATGGCCAGGTGGTCGCTGAGAAGAGGTGGTCGCTCGGGCAGGTTTGACTGTACTTATAAGCATGTCTGTTTCAAGTAAATTGAAACTCAAAATGCTCAAAATCTAAGTTGTGCCCTGTGCAACCTGAGTTCAGAAGTAAGTTGCACAAAGCAAAATGTGGTTGCAATGTGCAAGTGGTATTTTGTACACTGTTATCATATAAAAAATGATAGCGCTAGCGGGCCGGGTCAATATCATTGACAACACGGTTAATCTTTGTAGTGTTTTATTCTCAAAAAAAATTTTTTTTTAAATACACGTATAGTAGGTGGAACATTCAACAACATTTACCAGCGTTGTCGTCGAAATGTGTAACTTGTAAAACCTGCAGCTGGGCTCTGGAGATTGTGCCGCACTAGCGTGACTAAGTACCCAGACCGATCTGCTAGACTGGTTAGAATCAAAAGCAACTAAACTCGGACAAGTTTTACGTGGCGATATGACGATAAACCACGGCAAGATGTTGCAAATATTATAAAATTTACCGTGTCGAGGCGCGCCGTGTTGTTGATGTTATTGACCCGGCCCGGCCCACCAGCGATTTAATATTATGCCGCGCGGGGCTTGCGGCGGTTTGCTGGTGGAATTTTTAGGCATAGATATAAATTCTAAGCTCATAAACTACAAAATGTTGGATTTATATATGCAGGGAACACATATGCACACATCATACTTGGCTTTTGTGACACAGTTTTCTTGTTTTTGGTTTATTTTGTGGACACAAGCTTGATAATAAACTGAGTGTGTCAATAGCCTACAGGCTACAGCCTCGCTCTTTGTACAAAACAAATTATTTACCGTCATTGGCAAACCCATAACAGTGGGGTTCAAGTACCGCCTACCATCCTTGCCAGACTAGTTTTAACATTTCGCTGTGGCTATTGACACACTCAGTGTGCCAATAGCCAAACAGGCTATTGACACACCGAGATGCCAGTCAGCCAATCAGAGCTTGTAACATGCCTTTCCGGCAATATTTTACACAAGCAATAGTTGATTAGACGTTGTTCGGAAGATTAGACATTGGAATCTTTGAATCTTGGAATGAACGGACGTATTGAAGTTATGCCCTGCATTTGGATACCTGTTAATACAACCTTCGTTGTGTATGTTTGACGTAGCGTAGTGGATAGAGTGTTGGACCCGGGAATTCGTGACAGCAGCTCCGACCCGGTTCGAGTCCGCGCCAGAGTTTTTGTAATTTTTTTTTTTCAATTTTTCTTGTCCCTTTTTAAACATCCATTTGATATAAGAATATTTTATATATAAACAACTTTTAAAGTTTCTGTTAACGTCATAAACCAAAAATAACACTGACCACAAAACATGTCATAATTTTCGGCCGTGTGGTTCCGGCGCTATCGGCAGCGACTCGGAAGAATATTTCTTTGACATTAAAAATAATGGAGGTAAAACAACAACTATAACTTCGCTTCCTTAGTGATATAAGTTTTGAGGCCGCAAATTCTCCAATACGGCAGGAATTCGTCGGTAAACACAGCTGAAAACGTGTTCCGAACCGATCCAACATGGCTGCCATGATCACATGCGGTGACAGTAAAACTAGCACCAAGAGACCACGTCTAGCGAAATAATAGACGTTAAACGAGGACAACAACAACAACAACAACAGCACCCTATATGATAGCAGATTCCGATGTTTAAAATTGTGCCGTAAACACGTGAAAAAGATCGTATTTTGGGTTGATAATGGACACAGGATGCCATTTGTATTTTTCAGAGTGTTGATTGTCAAATATAATCGTAAGATTTCCTCATTTTAGTGGTTTCTAGCACTGGGTGTGTCAATAGCCTAAACAGGCTATCGCCACACTGAGTGTGCCAATAGCCTAAACAGGCTATCGACACACTCAGTGTGTCCCTCAGCACTGGTATTCTGGTGAACCTTGTCTCGGTACCTGTTTTCCAGTGCTTTTAACTGAATAAGCTTATGCACAATGTTGACCACTTACTAGTAGTACCGTTAGTACCTGCGTAATTTGTTGCCCATCCAACACGGCGCCCACACTTTCCCTTTGAAAAAACTCTGTGGTGAGACCAAAAAGCTGATGTCATTTACAGGATATTGGAAGCGTCTACTCAACATCAGGGGGCTTACACAATAAAACTCGATTAGAACTGTTACAGCGACACATAAACGAGTTAATCGTTATACCATTAAGTGATAAGTTGAATTAAAATGGATTATAATGCCCTGTTGTTGTCTATATTTTGCAAAAGTAATAAGTTTTCGAATGTGTTGAACTTGGTACGGTCTGGGTGTGTCGGGTCAACTCTGACCGCCATATTGATCATCATCATCAAACCTGTCTGTTTCTGCCCGGGGTTTGGACTTTTCCTCCTGTTGAAGAAAACAGAGTTTTCTCTAAAACAAGGACAATGCAGGCCATCAAATGTGTTGTTGTCGGCGACGGGTAAGTTAATAGAGTCATTTGTTAGTATGGAATTTTCCTGGAATGGAAAATGGGGCCCCGGTACAAAAGAGGAAATGCGTCCAACTTGTGTATGCAGGCTTGACAAATTTATTTTATTCGACAGAATTTTGCTAGACTAGAGTAACGGATTCCGTTTTACCCTGATAATCTATAGATCGAGCAGTTAATGTCTTGAGGGTTAGGGTCAGTGTGTGATGTAGGTGATGCAGCATATTCTTTCTGATCGCTACCAGGAAATTATTCTAACTTGTTGGACAACCTGAAGCTCCGGAAGGAACTCAAGGAAATTTTCCAGCTGTGGCCAATTCTACGTGATGTACTTCCGCCCAAAATGGTGGCCTTCCGTTCCCAGTTAGCCATGGAAAATGTCAAATGGGGAATGATTGAAACGGTGGTGTTTCTTAAGAAACCAAAATACCGTACCAGTCTGGTTGTATTGACTTGATTAGTAGTAACCAAATACTGTAGCTTAGTGCAAATTGTAACATGGCCTGTAGACAGTAGGTCTGTTTCTCAACTAATGAAATACATGTGGCTTTACTGGTTTGTGATTGGAATATTTGCAATGAGAACATGCAACTGGTGAAAATGATGAATCTTCAAAAGAATCCGCAGTTGTTCAGTATTCAAATCGAAAAACCTGACGTCCTATCTGGTCATTTTGTCCTCGTCATGGGGTCAAAGACACATTACCACACAAATTACCACACATTACCAGGTGAAACATCACGGAAGTCAAATAATATGTGTGCATATGTGTTCCCTACATATTTAAACCAAACATTTGAGTTTATGAGCTTAAAAATTATATTTGTGCATAAGAATTCTGCTAGCAAACCACCGCTGCCCGTATGGCATGATAGTGTTGGCGGGTCTGGTCAATGATTCAATCAACAACACGGTTTATCTTTGTAGTGTTTGAATTAAATTTTTGTGTGTTTTTATTTCTGAATACCCTTATACAGGTATTTGGAATATTCAACAACATTTACCAGCATCGTCATCGTGTTGCATGTTGCAACTTGTAAACACTGGTCCCTGGAGATTCTGCCACACAAGCGTGACTAACAGCCTACCCAGACCTACTTGCTAGAAATTTGAATCAAAAGCAACTAAATCTGGACGGGAACAGGTTTTCTGCGCGTGAAAAATTTGCGCATGCTCGTGAACAATTTGCGCATGACAAAACATGACAGATTCAGGAAACATGTTACAAAATGTGCATTGAAGACTTTTAAGGCAGAAAAATTTGATTATTACCTCAATTTTTGGGTTGAAAAATTTCTGATTTTTAGGTCCCTCGGGAAGAGGTTAATTTACATACCATGGACATTACAAATACAATATTACTCAAATTTGTCAGAGATACAAGGAAAAGTTAGTAGTATAAGGTTGTGAATTATAACAACTTGCGGCTTTTCTATAAGATCTATAAGCTTCATTCAACCTTTTCTCAAGCAGATTGTTTCATGCGCAAATAGCAAACTTTTTTAAGCGTGAAAATTTAACATGTAACTCAAATTACTTGAAAATCACTTAAATAGTGACAGATATTGTTAACTCTACAGGGTAGCGACTGTTCGTTCTGAACTGATTTTGGTCATTGGACCTATGTGACTGCGCCCTTACTATGAAAATAAAAGACCAAAACAGCCTTTTGGATCATTCTGACCCTATGAAGTTCATGACCAGATAGAAAATATGGTGATATGGCTAGTACAAATGATAATCAATGGAGAGACTTTTTTACTGTTCCGAAATTTGTATTTTCCCCGAACTATCATAGAGTGGAATTTCTTATCATCAAGCACAATATGGGTCATCTTCCCTGGATAGTTTTAAAGAACTCTTGCAGATAGATGTGCAAAAGTCAGGTGTGACGGGTCGTTCAGTGTTACTGTAATATAACCAGCTGATACCGCGCCGCGTGCCTGTGAAGCTGGTGTGTTACGCTGAAGTGCGCTTATACAAGCTATATACCTGTAGATACAGAATGAGATACAGATACTTATAGATGCTGAGTTGTAATTGTTATCGTATACGTGTGTTCCACAAAGTCAGTCTTATGCGTTTTGGGGACTTGTAAGATGTGTACGTTACATGACTGTCAAGGATCTTAGTAACATTTGGATGCTACATACTGTAAATGAATTTTAGTTTGTGGTGATTTAGTTGCGCTGTAAGGAGAAAATTGAGTGTTCACAGGGGTTTGCCATAGCACTGTCCTATGGCCACATACTGCATAGGAATAAACAGTGCCTTTATGAACAGCCAATTGGAAACCACCTAATAGTAACTTGGCAAGGGTGCTACAGAGGGCCCAAACAGTCGCCTCCAACCATACATCGTCATACTGTTCAATGTATAGTAAGTAATGGTATGAAGAAAACATCTTTCACCGTTCCCTCCAGCGCTGTGGGTAAAACATGCCTGCTGATCAGCTACACGACCAACGCCTTTCCGGGCGAGTACATTCCTACCGTGTTTGACAACTACTCGGCAAACGTGATGGTGGACGGCAAGCCCATCAACCTGGGACTGTGGGATACCGCCGGGCAAGAGGACTACGACAGGTTACGCCCACTGTCCTATCCTCAGACTGTGAGTTACTCTTTCATTTCATTTGTTTCCTCACAGTAGATGTGACATTGGCACATGTTGATTCCTTCATGCAGATTCTTTTGATAGATTTAATGGGAAAAGGGAGAAAGTTGAATTGTGAGTTAGTACAGTCCTATGACCTTTAAACCCAGCAGATGTGAAGTAACCTGCTGTGATACTGTGGATGTTGCAAAGTGTTAATCAGTCCTCTCTTAGATGATTATTTGTAGCAGTAAGTAACTTCCCTGGTAAAAATCTTTCAACAATGATATAGGACCTGAATTGAAGTGTAAGATTATAAATGTGTGCTTAAACTTACATTTCAATGATTTAAGTCAGCACGATATAAATAATGTGGCCAACATGCTCTCCTCTTCCTCTTAGTAGAATATAGCTAGTAACAAGTAAATTGACCTATTGGAGACGAAGAACTGAAACCTATCTTATTGTGTGGTAACAGTTGTAGGGGGTGAATTATGGTTGGTTTGCTTTCTAAAATTTT
Organism: Branchiostoma floridae; assembly: GCF_000003815.2. Classification (NCBI taxonomy): domain Eukaryota; kingdom Metazoa; phylum Chordata; class Leptocardii; order Amphioxiformes; family Branchiostomatidae; genus Branchiostoma; species Branchiostoma floridae. The sequence continues at coordinate 529,549 of NC_049991.1, read as the reverse complement.
ATTAGGTGTACAAAATGCTTGCTGTTGTGAAAGTAGTGCAGTAGGGTACTATTTTGCTTGCCAATGGCAGGCGTTGTGTTGTCAATAACACCAAATGGGGATTGGGATCACAAAATTTCAAGCTACATAGAGCCCTGATGCAATATATGAAATATAAATTCATATATTTTTTATTGTTACTTTTTGACATGAAACCATATTGTTGAGCCATTCGTTTTACATGTTTGTAACTTAAGTCTAAGAAAGGGACTCCTCATATACAATAAGTGTATTGAAGATGTCCCGTCGTAGTAGAAGATAGATAGTAATAGCAAGTAAAAAATGTTGGGTTTGTACAAGATGGCTATGAATGGTATGATCTTGTAATTGTGTGTAAATAGCGCCATCTAGTGTCTGTTGAACATATTACTTGTCTGAGTTTGTTGCCATTGTGTTCCAGGATGTTTTCCTGATCTGTTTCTCCCTCATCAGCCCTGCATCCTTTGAGAATGTCCGTGCCAAGGTAAGCCATGTTAAAGGAACAAATAATGCGAATTTGCAGCAAAACACAAGAATTACAGAGAAAAATATGAACAGCATGCAATTTCCCATGCTGAAAAAATTCAGACTAAATTCAGGCTACTCTTATATCACCTATCCCTTAGTCTACTATTTTTTACCATTGGTGCACCACAGAAAATCTGTTGATTGGCGCACCATAGAAGATCTGGCAAACAGCTTTTCCCCACCCTTCTCGTTTTCGGTTTATTACATTGTTTCACTTTGTGTCATGCCTGTCCATACTCTGATATCATCCAGTGGCGGCAACACCCACATGCCGTAGTCTATACTTTGTTTGTAATGTTAGTGTAAAGCTTTATGTCTTTTCTTGTCTGAATTTGCTAATAAGAGCTGTAAAACCTGCCCGGTGCTTCAGATTCATGGGAGCTCTGCCATGTTGGTTTGAAAATTAGCTGCTTTGAACAGGAGCTAGACTCTTATTGTGTTACATTACGAAGATATGCTGTAAATTGTCTAGATGTGCTTTTGCAGGTTTGGAACCAATGCAGTAAGTGCAGGGCTCAAAATACTGGGTGCATGTGCACCCAGGTGCACCCAAAATTAGAGCTGTGCACACAATTATTTTCTGTGGGTGCACAGGGTTCACCCAAATATTTTCTAAGGTTTATGTATGTAAAGATATCAAAGTATACTAGTTTACATCATATTCTTGACATCTAAGTTTTAGAAAGATAATAAAAATGTCTGTCATAGTACTTGTTTAAGAATTTGATAGCTCGTAAGTTGTAACTAAGTTTTATTATTAGGTTATTACTTGAATTTAAGTGGTGCACCCCAAATTTTTAGGTGCAACCAATTTTTTAAGCTGGGTGCACCGGTGCACCTAATCCCAAAAATGAATTTCGAGCCCTGAAGTGTATGAATAAGATAAGAAGCAGTATGTGTAGTCTCTATAGCTGACTGGAATTCCAAACATTCCTTTGGACCAGCATTCCTGTACAATTCCTAGAATTTTTGCAGACTGAACACCATAATATACCATTTGGCTCTCCCTTGAGGTGTCGCCATAAAATGAAGTTTGAGCCCTGGTTATGGTTACGCTATGATTCATGTAACTGTCGTTACAGCATGTACCCTGTGCATATCTTAGATACGTTATAGCATGCTGACATACGCTTTACTGTGTGTTTTATTCTCTGTGTACAATAGTGACATATTTTTGATGACCTGTACTTATGCCACTTATTGGACTACGACAAAGGCTGTCATTATTTCATTCAGATATGATCATCCATTGATTCCTCATGACTTTTCCAGTGGTACCCTGAGGTCTCCCACCACTGTCCCAACACACCCATCATCCTGGTGGGGACCAAGCTGGACCTGCGCGACGACAAGGAGACCATTGAGAAGCTTCGGGAGAAGAAGCTGGCTCCCATCACCTACCCACAGGGCCTGTCTATGTGCAAGGAGATCAGTAAGTAACTGGGACAACTTCTTCAAGATTGTTCCAAAATGCTTACCTAGGTGCACATGTTGTTTGTTTGGGCGTCGTCGTCAAAAGGCAACTCAAAGCACGCAGATTTTACAGAGATTTCATTGCAGTTATTGTCAATAATCAAGGTTGATACATCCTTGAAAATGATGCGGACGTTTTCGGCAATATTTCTGTCGCCAAAACACAAGCCAATCTTACCAGGATTTCCAGCAAGTTATCATTAAAAATCAATGTCGAATTGCCGAAAAATAGCGAATAGTGTGCAAAAATCCCCGGGAAATATAGACAGGAAAGCCTAAACTTTCAATATTTAGAGGGTCCCAGGTGGGCAAAGTCCAAAGTTTGAAGAAAAATGATAAATGTACCGTCCAAAGTAGGCACGTACAGCTACTGGAATTTGAGACCCATAGTTAATTTGAGAGAAGAGAGGCAGTGAAATTTTGTCAATGCGAGGTTTGCCTATTTTTTTGTTTTCAAATCGGGAGAATTGGGGTGGCAAAATCTGAGAAACAACAAATCAGATGGTGTGGCCCACCTGAACAAACTAAGACACTATTGGTCAACATATTTCAGACCAAAGATGACAGTTTTGCAGGTGAAAAGTAAAAAAATGAATACTTTTTGCTTTGGGATTTGTCATGTGTAGATCTTCATACAAAGATGAAAATGTACCACTTAGTCTAACAAAGACATTTAGCTACATCTGTAAGGGAAATAAGACACAAATAGTTGGTTTCACTTGTTTACATTTGCATGAAGTAGCCTCTACCAGGCTCCGCGGATCGGTGGTCTAATGATAGAAAGTAGACAAATAGAGTCAATAGCACACTAGGGGAGGAAATAAGGCCCAATCTAGACACAATTTTTCCCGACATCTGCGGAGATGTCGGGAGGGATCTAGACCGTAAGGGGCAGGATTGGATTGCAGTCATAACACATGGCTCGATTTTCAAAATGGTGTCAGACTGTGACTGTCAGCATTTCTGCTCATGACATTTCTTATTATGTTCTCTCTAGATTCTCTCTGTATCTTACTAGCGTGATTTTAAACATGAGAATATCAGGAATGACGACACTGACCAGCTTTGTCATATACATGCGCGCGGAAGTTGTCGGGGACCCCTGCTAAGCTAACGGACGAATACTACGCACCTTTCGGGGGAAATTTTGACGACATCTTGACGGCGATATCTGCAGTTCCATCTAGACGCTGAAAAAAGCTGTCGGCGACAAGCTATCAGCTTTCAGATATCTCTGTGTAGATTGTGCCAAACTGGCTGACTCCCCAAGCATACTGTTGAGTCTATTTGTCCAATTTCTACTATTACACTGCCAATTGGTAGAGCCTGGTAGAGGCTTTATGTAGGTCCAAGTTCTGTTCTTGCACCTGAAAATGTTTGAGTACATATACATGTATAACCCTAGTTGACCCATTTCTATCCGTGTCTTCTAGGTGCTGTGAAGTATCTGGAATGCTCTGCTCTGACCCAGAAAGGACTGAAGACAGTTTTTGACGAAGCCATCCGTGCTGTGCTGTGTCCACCCAAGGTCCCCAGGAAAAAGAAAAAGTGCAGAATCTTGTAAACTACTACACCTGGCTGTAGAGAAGCATGTGTGGTTGGAGTTTTTCTGTGCTGTGATTTTAAGTGATAGCCAGTAGGATATCCTTAAGGAATTTTCAAAATCCCAAGAGCCAAATTGAAATGATAGTACTAGTTTTGCATGTTTGTTTCTTACAATTTTCCCAAGTTGTGTTTGTCAGTCACACTCAGTAATGTAGCAACTAAAACAGAATCTAAGCATTCAAAACAGTAGACAGAAAATGGAGAATCCTCCAGGTTGTCACTTGGCACAGCACTGTAGAAAATGGGCAAAAGGCATAGTGCTCAACATTTCACCCTCAACTCAAAAGTGATGAACATGGTACATGTTTTTTTTTCCTAGTATACCAATGAAGACTGTATGCAAAATGTTCAGTTCACAATTCATATAAAAATGCAATTAGAAGTGTCCCCCTTACATATATCTGTTCTGATCAACATGTTTTATATGGACTGCTGTATCATTTAAAAGATGGGTGAGTACATGTACATGCCTGGAAATTTGTATGGTAAAGTTTGAGAGGTGAATGTTGGCACAGAATATTTCTAGACATTGTGCCACTTTTTTGGCTCATTGCACATCTCTAACTTGCTTTTCAAGAAGGTTGACCCCAATTCAAAGCAACAACAAATAAAAACATCTGGGAATTTTGGCTCATCAAAGCATTTTTAAGAAAAGCAGTAAAAATGTCAGTGTGTTGGTCCCATCTGCAAATCAGAAAGCTTTTTCTCTCTTAATTACAATTTAGAAAAGTTAAGCAATGGGAAGGTGGTATTGGCTATGCTATGGTTGTTAGTTTATCAATATATATATATATATATGCTAATTGTTGAAAAGTCTGATTGTCAGAAGTCTGATTGTAGAGAGTTGTTGGCTTTGTGAGATTTAAAATGATAGTTATCTGAAAACATACATTGAGAGTTGCAGAGTGGCTGGATCATGGATTGTTTTCACCAGATCACAGCCTCAGATCTTCCTGCATGCAGATCAGACCTGACATGGATCGCATGATGGCTGTAGCGTATGTAGAAGACTTAAGTAGTAAACTTTAGACCATGAGATTTCTCAGAACATGCATCACTGAAAATATGTGACTTTTAATCACAAGCAAAACTGATCTTAGAATGGCCATTTATTCAGGTTATACTTCAGGTCATATGTTTATAATACCCAGTTTTGTGCAAGATTTGAAATAACTTAAAATCAGTCTTTAAGTTTAAAATGTGCATTTATGTTCAGAGTCCTCATTTAAAATTTCTTTACGGTTTGTGTGTATTTTTCAACGTCTAGCAGAACCCATTCCCACAGCAGTAGTACCAAGTGAATAGTGCAGTGTTGAATACAGTCCATGTGTGTGGAACCTAGGATGCATCAGAGGGCTTGGTTATATTGCTGTACTGTTGTCATGCGAGGAACATTGAATGATTAAAGCTTTGGATCAACTATACTTTAAAATTCAATATAGAGTAGTGTTTAAATGTGAAAGGCTGATAATGTCCCTAGTGTTAGAAAATGAGTCAACCCATAGTTACTATGTTCCACGGTCCACAGGTCCATGGTGATAGTCCAAATAAGACCAACTTTTTGGCAATCCCTCAGGGGCAGAGGCATTTTTAGAAATACCACACAAGGGAAAATTCATTCTTGTGCTTGTAAATAAAAAATAGCTGATCTGATCTGTAGATGTAGTGATACTGCACTTAAGATGAATTGGTTACATTGAAAGTGATGTAAAAAGATATAGGAGTAAATACCATTAAGTCTTACATGTGACGAGTGACATTTTTTGTGTACTGGTAATAATCTTTTCACAAAAAGTGGAAAGGGAAAATTTTGGCCTTACCCTTTTTTTACCAGGAGTGTGGTCATTGTATGTCACAAGACCCTACTGGTTACATTTGTCTAATTCCATTTTGTTCCAACATCATGGTGTAGACCATTACATAGTGCTACTGGAAGAATAATCAGACATCTAATTGACATCATGTTAAGAATGAATGTAATATGTGTGCATTTTGCAACATTTCATTACAAGGAAAATGAGACTGATGTATAGAAGAGGTGCAAGTTACATTTGTACAAGTAGCCCTGAAGTATACTGATTCTAACATGCTGAAATCATTTTAAATCATTTACGTGTAGCAAATCAAAAGCATTGTACCTACTAGAGACAATACTTATATAATAGCCAGCACTGTTGCATTTCTTGTCCTCTAGAAATAAGTTCAACTTGTTTGCAAGTGCATTGGGGAAAATGATATGGTCAACATTGCCTTACAATGGTTGATGCACTCATTGCAGCAAACAGAAACATCCATCTTTAAAGTTTTTTTTATAGTAGAAATTTGGAA
>NC_049991.1:512393-520229 GCF_000003815.2 Branchiostoma floridae | reverse complement strand
ATGGTCAACATTGCCTTACAATGGTTGATGCACTCATTGCAGCAAACAGAAACATCCATCTTTAAAGTTTTTTTTATAGTAGAAATTTGGAAATAAAGGTAACACTGAATAGGGCAATTGTGTCGTCATTATTTACATATCATTTACGTTGTCGTAGGCTGTAATTTAAGTCCAACTTTGTTTAATTTATTTATTAGCGATATAACCTCTGAGTTTGATGATATTTGTTGCAACTCTCCTAGTTTACACAATAGCAAAGTACCGTGTCTTTTGTATGCAGATGGTCTGGTATTGTTTTCCGAGTCTCAGCAAGGCTTGCAATCATGTCTAGTTAGATTAGAAAGATATTGTCAACGTTGGAACCTGAAGGTGAATTTAAAAAAGACAAAGATTATTGTCTTCACCAAGGGAGGTAGATTACCAAAGAATTGTTTCTTTTTGTTTAATGGCAATGTAATTGAAATTGTTATATCATATTGTTATCTAGGTATAGTGGTAAGTGCAGCTGGCACTTTCAAAGCCAACGACAAAACATCTAAGAAAGAAGGGTCTAAAATCTTTGTTTACCATTAGGCAATCACTTGACAAAGCCGATTGCCCACTAGCTGTTAAAAACAAGATTTTCGACTCTTGTATTAAACCTATATTACTTCATGGGTCCGAAATATGGGGAACTCTCAAAAGTCCCAAAAATTGTCCCATTGATTCTGTACACCTAAAATATTGTAAATATTCACTCAATGTCCCAAAAACAGCTAGTAATCTCGCAGCACAGGGCTGACGTCAGAGTTGCGTTGCGCGGTAGAGGGCAAAAAATGGGAAGACGATTTGGGTGTGACTTAAAATCCTTGAAAATCCTTCTTTTCCTTGGAAATTTTTGCCCAATCTGGAGACTTTTTGAGTTAGAAGAGACATGTAGGGTCTAAGCTTTCCTGTTTGGGTCAAAATTTGTTCAGTTCAGCAGTTCAGCTGGTGTAAGGACAGGTTTTAGTTATAGGGTGCTACTGGTTGTATCAGGAGGGAAAAGGGGTCAGAGGTGAGGTTTCTTTCATAGAGTGAGCTTTTCTCGGAGAATGAGCAGAACAACCCTCTGTTTTCTTTGAATGGTTATAAACTAGACCCAAGTGACTTTCTGGTGGAGAAGAATTTTTAAGATTGAACTATGGGTTAGTACTTTTTTTAAGCCTTCATTCAGTGTATTTCAACATGCTTGTCAATGGGCAGCCCTAACTTCGATGTCTGACCTCACAGGCAGAACTAGGGAGGTACCCCATTCATCTGGAGGCCTCCCTTACTACCATCAAGTATTTCATTCGACTTAGCAAGAACGTGCCAGCTGACAGCCTTCAAGCAGATGCTCTCTTGTGCCAAATGGATTTAGAAGCATCAGGTTCTAAATGTTGGGCCTCTGAAGTACTCAGAAAACACTCTAGAGAAATGTGGCTATGCTTTCGTCTGGCAAAACGCCAAGTCAACAGTCTCAAGTACACCTCAAATTATTTCATCAATCTATCAACGTTTAAAAGATATTTATTTCCAGTCCTTTCTATCTGAAATCCACAACGATAAAAGAGTTGCGACTGCGAAAACAAACTACGAACATACAGACTATTAAAACAATCTTATGAAGAAGAATATCCAAGATTGCCAATGTACAACACAGATCTACCATCACAAAACTAAGAATCAGTTGCCACAAATTACGAATCGAATCAGGAAGACATAACCACACTCCTCTAGAGCAAAGAATATGCCAATTTTGTAGTTTAGGGAAAGTAGAAGATGAAGTACATTTTACTAGTATGGATTGTCCTTTGTATGATAGCGATAGAAGCATTTTATTTGACTATGTGTTAAAACATCCCCACTTTAGATACTTGAATAGTAAAGATAAATTTATATTCCTGACAGCTTTTGATAAACCAACTCTAACCAACCATACAGCTAGCTACATTTATACAATTACCAAGAAGCGAGAGGAAGTCGAATGTCCTAGAATAGATTAGACGCACATCTACATATATAGATGTGTATGATTGTTTCCATTGTTACATATATGTGATTCTTACCGTGTGACCTGTACTTAGCCCAGTGGGCCAAAAATGTGCAATAAAGGTCTTCATTCATTCATTAACATATCATTTACGTAGTCGCCATTTACATGGAAGTGCTGCCCCTACGGCCGATGAGGCTATGGGACCGATGAGGTGAGGTGAGTCGTCATTTACATATCATTTACGTAGTCGTTATTAACATATCATTTACGTAGTCGCGTATCATATCTTAGTATTAGAGTTTCACAAACAAATCCCTTCACCAAATAATCATGCCTTTATTCAATACTCAAGCCTTATTCATGTACTGTAGAAGTCAGTTAATTGCATGTCGGATAAAAGCACACCGGTAAATTGCATCCCAAACCGGCCCCATTCACTCTATTGTTAGTGACTTGGCTTATCTGCACTGCAAAAGTCAATGATGCCGGATAATTGCACAAAACTCATCGACAAGTTGACTGAAAATGCGTGCTAAAAATCGACATACGTGGTACAACTAGGCCGATGTCTGCCTGTACTGTAAAGGCGCAATACCGACAACATGAATGAAATTGTTATTAGGAACAAAAAAAAGCGATGTTGTGACAGGTCGTGGGTGGGTCCCGGGCATGTTGGCACCATACATGTAGATGCCCGCCCGCTGAAGGCCGTCAAACCCGGCATGACGATTTGGAAGTCCATTGTCTAATTACTGTAGTTGTACTTAAGGTCATTTGCAGTGGTTTTAAGTTCTTGGCCAGTCGGAAACCACACAGCGACTGGGAATGGGTTGACGGATCTTCATGATATTTGGAATGTAGATAGCATTAGAGATGCCTTACATAATTAAATGCTAATCATGCAAACAGTGGCTAATTTGCTTAATTAATGAGGATAGTTTATAAATACACTGCTTTTCATGTTAGAATGCTAAATAATGTGCCATATGTAACTCAAAAAGAGAGAAATACTAGAAAGGTAACATTTGCAAGCAAATACAGAATGTTACCTTCACATGGTGTAGCCTAACATTTCTACCTGGAAGGGTAAACTAATTTAGTTGCAGCAGATGTTGACACAGGTTGTATTTTCTTGATTTTCTATCTATAGGGATCTTTGATAAACGCAACGTCCCATTTTGTTCCAAGCAGGGTTTCTCATGATCACCATCTCATCTCAGTTCCATAGCTAGGTAGTCGCAGGGGCAGTCTAGTGTACGATGTTCGCTGGCGGCTAGAGAGGCAAGAGAGAAGCGACCGGTCGAACTCTGTTCAAATCTATCATACTAGTAAACACGTCCCACAGTTGTCCCATTTTCATGTCAGAAATTGACATGGCTACCCCTGCACACCGCACATGATCCTCACACTCACAGGACGCAGCACATCTTCCCTATGATTCCTGTCACAGTCAATCTGTGTCAAGTCATTAGACCCTAAAGCTAATATCCAAGGGACGCTCCCCTTCCCAAAACATTGCATTTCAAATAATAAATGGGTGGTCCCTCCCTAAAATGTTAAATAGATGCTTCCTCCCTTAAATGTTAAATGAGGCCATGTTTCTATTCCTGATCGGTTACCATAACCATTACCCAATGACTTTTCATGTTTACTTATTAGATTTAAGCACCAAACATAGTCTTGGTTGCTCAGGTCTTGATGGTGTTCAGCACCAAGAACAGACTTACTTGCTCATGTGTTGATAGTGTTCGGCACCAAGGACAGACGTAGTTGCTCATGTATTGATAGTGTTCAGCACCAAGGACAGACATGTTACTCATGTATTATTGATGCTCGACAACAAGGACAGGCTTATTGGACTAGTTGAACTGTAATCTCCAACACAAAAATTGGACTCACTCAAATTTTCGACTGAACAGCACCAGTGACGTCACGCTATGCAAATGGAACACATGACTCAGTAAGTAGTGGATCATACGTTGCAGGAAGTCTATGGCGCCCACCGTCCCTGTTCAGGGATGGTTATAAAGCTCTGATGTAGATGGCTCCTTTCATCCCTCTAGCGAAAAAGTCTGGTTCTATGTCCAAGATTTAAACTTTGTCCAGTGATTTTATGTGAATATGTTGGGAAACTTCTGAGGTTGTTGAACTCGTGCGCCTGTTTCAAGAAACCTTGAGTGATCTCTCAGTCTCCCCAATGTAGGTTTGTTTACAAGGGCCTCTGATGTTCTGACCTTGGCACTTTATATGGTAAATAACACCACTTATCTTCCAGAGGGGTTTTGTCATCAGGTGCTACAACTAGTACAAGGATGTTGCGCAGGGTTGTCGACGGTCTGAAGCAGGTTTTTATCGCATGTGAAGTGAAAGTCCTTCCGACACTCCTTTCACAGAAGGAAGCACAGCAGTTCCTCTGTTTCTTCCACAACAGGGATGAAAGAAGCCATCTACATCAGAGCTTTACAACCATCCCTGAACAGAGACGGTGGGCGCCATAGACTTCCCGCAACGTATGATCTACTGCTTACCGAGTCAACTGTTATATCTGCATAACGTGACGTCACGACAGCATTGGATTGTTCATTCATTGACAAAGACTGGTGCTGTTCAGTCTAAAATTTCGGTGAGTCCAATTTTTGTGTTTATATTAGAGTTTAATTTGTCCAATAATGACTTCTACAAACAGATGATATTTCAAGTTAATGACAGGCTTAGCTTTTTATGTCTTGATAGTGTTCAACACCAGGGCAGACGTGGTTGTTCATTAATTGAAAGTGTTCAGCACCAAAGACAGACGTAGTTGCTCCTGTATTGATAGTGTTCAGCACCAAGGACAGACTTAGTTGCATCCTATAAGCTGTTTGGTGCGGATTTTCATGATCTTTCACGTATACCGTATTCATTTTAATTCCACCATTTCGATGCCACATAAATCATGACCACTTAAATCTAATGTAGATCGCAATCGGTTCATTCTTCGCTTAGCTTCATGTTAGTTTTATGTAAGCCTGCCAAAGCCAGCATACTGACTTATAAACGTAATACATGTGCATAGCCAATACCTTTCTGTAAGCCTCCACAACTTACTTGGCCCTTAAAAGTAAACTAAAAAAAGTGAAAGTGATATCGGTCCAGTTTAGCTCACTGAAGAGCTAGTCTTCCACTGTAGATATTCGGACGTGCATTTTATAAATGGAGGCTCCTTTTGTAGTCAAGGCTTCAGTCCGTTTCCGTGGTGTACGTGCCTGGTGTGTGGCTGATTTTGGTTTCTGTTGGTTTCTGTTTCCACTATACTCCTCGCAGTACTACATGAGCCTGTTGTTTGTGTATACTAGATGTAGGGGAAGTACATTAACAGCGCATACTATGGAAAAATACTTAGAATTAGATAATTTTGATTTACGCTCAGCAATCAGCAAAATTAGAATTAGTGCCCACCCACTTGAAATTGAGAGAGGGCGGTACAAGAGGCTATCCGTGTGTGAAAGAACATGCAAACAATGTACGTCAAACGTGGTGGAAGACGAAACACAATTTATGTCAAACTGTGCTTCCTACCATCACTAAAGAAAACAGCTTATAAAGAGGTCATCAAAGTCCACCCAAACTTCCTCATTCACTAAAAGAAAACAGTTCTCCTTCGAACATCACAAAACCCACACATAATAGAAAAGGTGGGATCTTTCGTCTTCCACTGTCTTCGAAAAAGGAGTCGGACCCAATAACCAAGGATCTAGAGTTAGCTTTTACTAGCTTTAGACTAGAGTAGACACTTGTGATATTGTTTATACACTGTTTGAATCTTTTATGTTACCTGCAATTAGCCCACGGGCAAGAATTTGCAATAAACTTTGTATAAATCGCTGATACTGATAGCAGTGCATTGCATTCCTGAGAGCTGGTTTGTTACAACCAGGGTACTTTTCTGGTGACTGTAGGTTTATGTTCCAAGTAGGCTAGTACATTGTGCCAGGGATACTACGACAGGGAAGTTCTAGTCGATTCCCACCTCAACTTCGAAAGAACAAGGAGGTTACTCTTTCGTATGGACGGTGTAAACCTGAAAACAGTAGACTAAAATCTCAGAAAAGCCAGAACCTCGGTAGTAATGCAACTGCAGAGATTTGGGGATCGTCCAGTCGTGGATTAGAGGGAGAGAGAGCTGTACTCTATATAGTGAAGAAGAGGATTCTTTATACTTACAGCAGACCATCAAGGCAGAGGGTGGTTTTGTGGGGCAGCTAGAGGATACTTTTCTGTGTCTGTGACGGAGGTAAAAGCCAGGGGGAGGTTCGTGCATCGACTGTTATTGCTGTTGGTGGTGAGGACGTCCAAAGTTGTGTGTGGAAAGTTCAACCGTCAACTTCTCCCAAGGACTGGAATATTACGAAGTAGGACAGCCATGTGGATTAGGTGCAATAAAAAAGCCAGTGAAGAAAGTCATTCCAGGACTGAATTCATTCAAGGATTTTCCACTGCACACTGTAGTGCTGGCTGTAGGTTTAGGTTACTGGCAGACTCGACTATTGTGCTGTACCAGGGATAGTACATTTCTGCTGGCTGTAGGGTTATGTGACAGGTGGGCAAGGTGCCAGGGTTAGTGCTACAGAGAAGTTCCAGTCTATGCACGCGCACCTACCTGCCAATCATTCCAATGCTATTTCCACATTTTGCACTGGTCAAAAAACCCTACAACACCCACCGTCGTCAGGCAATGTATTCTTTTCCATTGCCAATCTTGTTTAAATTCTGAGAACCAGGAAATTAAACTGGTGTGGCCTGATCAGAGTTTGTAAGATTTCCTGGTACAGCCGCTGTGTCTACTGGCCAATAGGAAACTGTTTTGCGACCATACATCTACATGAGGTCTTTTGTCATTACCAGGAACTTTTCAGAATATCCATCGTACGTCTTGAGGTATTACGTTATGGAAAGGAATTGAACACATGCGAATGCCCTGAAATCCTGTGACTTTTGGCTGAAGAATTCTGTCAATTTGTCATTTTGTCATTTGTATGAATTTGGAATCTTTGAATATTACTATAAGCTATGAATTTATTTTTCATGAGAGAGTTTATTTTCGAATCAAACTCGAGTTCCACGACCCCATACCTTCGCAAACTGTTTATAGTTGGTGTATCAGTTTTATACCTCATTTGCATAATTAATGTTTTGTGTCTGTATGTAGGTCAACAGCATATAACTGGAGAAGTTGTAGATGAAACTTGGTGATATTTAGTACGTGTGTAGCGGTTGTGGAAAGGTAAGTCAAGGTCGAAAATGGTTTACCTAGCGTTTTACCACGGTACTGCAGCGAGCTTTGCATTTTTGTGCACCTGTTTGTGGACAGCATAACTCGAGAAGATGCTAGTGTAACTTCACGATATTTGGTAGGTGTGTAGCGGTTTTGGAGAGAAAGGTCGTCAAGTGCGAAAATGGTATACCTGACTTTGAATACGGTGCTGTCACTGGTTTTGTACGTTAGTGCGCTTGGCTGTGAACAAGATAACTCGTTATGTTGTTGATGGATCTCAATTATATTAGGCAAGTGTGTAGCGTTTGTGAAAAGAAAGGTCAAGTTCGATCATAGCATTATAACTCGAGACGTTGTTGATAGATCCTAATGATATTTTGTGGATAGATAGGGGTCACAAAAAAGGTCAAGTTCGATAATGGGCCTCATAGCGACTGGTTACGATACTGCAGCTGCGCTTCAAAGTTTGAGCTTAGATTTTCTAGACGGAAAGATAGGAATATCGATGAATATCAATTATGCAAATAATGACCTCATTTTGAATGATTAATGAGAACAAACTATAATACTACTTTGGTAAATGATA